>NW_012156422.1:289297-301553 GCF_000151545.1 Saprolegnia parasitica CBS 223.65
CCCGACTGATGAGACACCAGCACCTAGCCGAGCCTACTGATGAGACACCAGCACCTACGCCGAGCCCAACTGATGAGACGCCAGCTCCGACGCCCCGACTGATGAGACGCCGGCACCGACGCCGAGCGCGACGGACGCAACCCCGGCGCCTACACCCATCACCACAGAAACGCCGACACCGACGCCGATCTCTACAGACACGCCGGCTCCGACCCCAGGCGTCTCGCCTACCATGTCCCCAAACATTGTACCGTTGCGGTTTTGCACGTCGGGTGGTCAATTGATCCTCTCCGAGTTTTACGGTGGCCTTTACGTCAACTTTGTGCAAGGCAACAGCAACGAGAGGTTCGACTTCGATGCAACCAACGGCTTCATCATCTCCAAAAGCGGCAACACATGCTTGACACTCTTCACGGAGACGGCAACCGCTTACGTTCGTACCGATATGTGCACCGGAGGCGACGCTCAGAAGTGGTCAATCGCCGGCAATGCCATCAAGAGTGTTGGACCCAGCAATTATTGTCTGACATACGTGCCCGGTCAAGCCGCTGTGGTTGTCGGAGTGGCGCCATGCAACGGCGACACGGCGACGCAGTACTTTGGCTCGTGCGACCAATCGACACCACCAAAGTCGGTGCGGATTCGGTCGGGCGACAACTACCTCTCCGAGTTTTACACGGGCCTTTTCGCCAACACGCTCAAGAGCAACCGCAACGAGGTCTTCCGCTACGACGCGAACGCCAAGACACTGCAGGTGCAGAGTAACTTGGAGTGCCTCGACGTCTACCAGGACACGTCACTGGCGTACCACCTGCACACATACCCGTGCAACCTCAACAACGGCAACCAAAAGTGGATCGTCACCGAGTCGGGGACCAACCGCATTCAACACTACACGTACATCACGCAGTGTCTGGTCGACAAGGGCGACACGACGGCTGGCGTCGCCCCGTGCGATTTCTCGAACGACACGTCGAACAACAAACAACTATGGACACTCGTGTCCGCGTAGAAGACGTTGCATGTATCAACTTGATAATTGGACCTTTCATGGTGCTTGTTTCACTTGATCGAGATCGGAGCCTCCTGCACCCTGCGCACAAATCATACCACTAGACTTATTCACTCATCAAGTGCCACCGGTTCGTCGATTCGAATCGGACCAAACTGTGTAGGCCCACAACACTGCGATCGATATGGTGCAAAGTACATTTATCAACGCAAATGACATCCTATGTACGTAGTTTGTCAAAAGCACAAGACTTAGACCACGATGGGCGACGACGTCAACGCTGGTGCGTCTTCGTCTATAGCGCGGTGTCGCGTCGCAAAGCGCTCCCACACGATGGCGCCGACGCCGTGAAAAACGACGACACCGAGAATCTCCCATCGAAACACGGCGGGGACCCCGACCAGCTCGAATATCCTATGCATACAAACCATGCAGTGTCAATATATACGAAGCATCGTACGATAAGACAGTGGGCGACGACGTGAGCGTCAACAGCACGAGTAGGAAGGCCATCGCTATAACATAGGCGACAAACGGGCGGTTCGAGCTCCACGCTGATTGCCGGAACGGGTCCTTGATGTTCATCGCGATCGCCAAAAGCACAAACGCCCAGTGACCGTAGAGCCACAGCACCGTGTTCTCGTACGACTGCCTTGTGTACCCGTCGTTGTCCGGTGCGACGTAGGTGAAGCACGACGCCCGCGCCCGCGTCTTGGCCTCGTCGACGGTGCAATACCACGGCTCGGCGACCAACACAAGTCGGAGAAGCGTAAAGCACAGCACATACAACAACACGTGGCCGCCGAGGGACGCCACGATTGGGCGCGCCTACGACTCACGGTGGACACCGCCCGACCCGATGCCGTCGACGTACAAAGAGCGTATCAGGTGGACGGTGGCGGGTTAAAACCCGCGACGGGCCTGTCTGGAGCATTAGCATCGAGAGACCGAGCACGATGACCATGTCGTCGAGCAAAAACTACAAGAAGTGTACAGAAAACGACGGTAACCGTGGTCGTCGCACCTGGTTGTTGCCGAGCGAAATCATCGATGCATATAGCGTCGACGTCAAGACGACTTGGACACGGGGTACATGACCATGTACTTGAACGCAAGGAACGAGGTTGTGAGCGCACACCGCCCTTCCTGCACGAGCGTCACGACGTCCCGAATGTTCTTGTCGCGACTCGTAAACGGGGCCACTAATCCGAAATATGTACACGGACCGCCACCGAGGATCGAAGCGTGTACCAATCGACGCTTCGGCGTCCGAGAGCGCGAGACCGACGTGGGCGGCCTTGAGGGCACCGCAGTCGTTGGTACCGTCGCCGCACATGCCCACATGTTTTCTAATTCGCCGCTTCGTTCATATCACACCAAAACGACCATGATTGTACCCGGCTCCGATGAGTTGCTCGATGATCCACGTCTTTTGATCCGGACGGATGCGCGCAAAGATCTTGGTTTGCAGCACTATTGCGTGCACGTCGGTCGGGGGCAGCGCCGTCTGCAGCGCTTCGAGGGCAGCCCCCGTGAGCTACGCAACTCCGTCGCAACGCCTCGAACGCCGACGCGAGACCTACCGCCACGTCGCCTCGCTCGAGGTGACTAGTCACAAATGGCGTCGGTGGGTGGCCAGATGCACTCACATCGACGAGAACGACGCCGTCGATGGCGTGAACGTCCTATGCGACATGTATACGCGCTGCTGGACGTGCCAAGCACATACCACAAGGTAGACGACGGGACGAACTAGCAGCTGCAGTTTGCGCGACACTAATAGCGTCGTGATGACCGATGTATGTCCTCGTTGCCACGGTACCGTGAATGGCCGTGAGCGCATTGTCCCCCGTGATGATGCGGATGTCAATGGCCGCCCGCTGCAGCGTCCGAATGACCTCGAACGCTTCGTCTTTGATCGGGTTCTACTCAGACATCGTCGTCACGATCGCACCATGGTCGATGGTTGCACCCGAAATAGCAGTAGTCCGAGCAAGTGCACGTCGGCTTCGACCGTGTGGCGCTGGGCGTCCGCCGGTAAAGCGTCGATGTCGCGGTAGGCGAGGGCGAGGCAGTAGTAGCCGTCGCGGGCATACTGGTCGACACTGGATCGAAACGTCGGCGGTAGAGACGCCGGCACACAGATGGCAGCGACGGCTTCGGGCGAGCCCTATGCACACTGTCGCCGTGGATCGAGCGCTTCGGTGGACTACCTTGGTGTAGACTCGTAGCGCGTTGGTGGCCTTGTTTCGGACCACGACGCTGGACCGCTGGACGCTTGCATCGAACGCAAATTGCCGGAGGCGTTCAAAGAGATCACCGGTGGCGTCGCACTGAATGTCGGACGACGACACGAGTCGGTGCCCGGACGCGTCGAGCATTTCGCGCTCGAGTGGGCTGCCGGTGACGCCGTCGACTTGCCACGCGACACTGTGACAGACCCCGAGGCCCGTGCGAAGCAACGGCGGCGCCATATGCACGGGTTCGATACTGTCGGACGAGCGACGGTGCGGACGACTGCGAAGGCTGTCGACACCATCAAAGACCATCTCGTCCGTCGTGAGGGTCCCGGTTTTGTCAAAGCAGTAGCAGTCGAGGTGGCCCGCGAGGTTGATGCGCGGCGCGTCGATGCAAAAGATGCGCTGGCGCTGCAGCCGTCCGAGCGAGAAGCCGACGCCAACGGTCAGAATAAGGGGCAACGCTGGCGGCACGGCGATCGTGATGAGGTCGAGCGACGAGACGAGGATGCGCCACCAGACGACGCCAGCCGCCGCCCTACGCCAACATGAGTGACGCACGCGTGTCATTGGGACGCACGCGTCAATGGCGTTTTGGATCCCGGCAAGAACCGCAACGACAGTCAAACCGGCTAGGAACCGGTACGTGTCGGCTTCAATTTGGAACTGCACCGGCTTGGGACACACAATGGACCGAAAGAGTTCGCCTACGCCAGCATCCGTCTCCACCATCGAATGGACCGGTATTAGCCTCGGCACGCACCTTTGCTTGTGGAGAAGCCCGTGGCCAAGACGAGTCCTTTGGCGTTTGGCGTATGGCGCACGATACCGGCGCCGGCATGCAGCACCGACTCCTTCTTTGTCGCGACGAGGTGTGGTCCGAGGACCACGGCGGAATCGGATAGCGCTTGCTTCTGCACCGGGATCGCTACGACACCGTGAACACGCCGGCGGCAGGACACGCGGTGTACCTTCGCCCGTGAGCGACGACTCGTCGACCGTGCCGTCGCCGTGCAGGAGTACCATATCGGCGGGCACGAGACCCGTGTCCAGCAAGACCACATCTAGCATCGACAATCCATACTTGAATAATCAAAAATCAAGCAAATATCAAGTGTACCGCCGATGACGAGGGCGTCGGCGGGGACGCCGGTGACGGCACCGTCCCGAACAACACGGACGACTGCGTCATTGTGCACGAGTGCTTGGAGCTTGCGCATGTTGATGAGTTGGGTCGCGACTTCGTAGATCACGGAGGCGAGACTCATAATGAGAATGAGAATCGCGTACGTATAGTACATTTCAATGAGCCAGAGCACGACCGAGACACCTTGGAAGACGTAGAACGGGTGCAGCATCTTTTGAAGAAGCACTCGCTCGATAGGAAGCACGCCGAGGTCCATGCCGTTGGAACCAAACGTCTCGCGAAGCGTCGCGACGCTGTCTTCGCCCCAGCCTCGGGACAGGCGGCTAAGCGCCGTCGCCACTGGCAACTGCTCGACCGACGCGCTGAGTCGATGAAACTCGCGCAGGTCCTTGTCGTACAGATACCGGTTCTTTCGGTACTCGAACGAGACGCTGCCGTCGGGCGACACGCGCAGTGGCACGAGGTCGAACGTCCCGGGACTGGCCTCGGCTTCGAGGAGCACAAGGTCGGTCGCGACAAAGTCGCTCGACGTGGACGCTACGCAGAGCTTGGCCGCTGCGTACAGTCGCGGCCACCAGTGCGCGAGCAGCGGCAAGATACCAAAGGTCATGACGCTGGCCATATAGTAGACGAGCGCCTTGCCGACGCGTGGGCAGTAGTGCCGAATCGACCGGTACTCTGGCGGCAAGTAGAGAAGACTCATTGAGCTGCCGTCAGGTAGCTGCAAGAGGCCGTGGTCGCGGGCGCTGTCGTCCGAAGCCATGAGGTGCTGCACCTCCTCTGGTCGGCTCGGCGTCGGTCGGCTGGGCATACAACGATCTCGCTCGCGTGCGATTGGCTGCTTTTCGAAGGTTTTCGATGGTTTGCGTGGGTCTATTGGTGGCATGTGCCACATTTAAAAGCGAAAAGATCGGTTGTGACGTCACAACTGGGCCCCTCAAGTCACTCGAGTCAGCGAGCGCCAAATATCGATCTCCTCCAAATGGCTCTGCCAGTCATCTACACCTCCAATGTACACTGTCGAGTCCCTCTGGAGTCTCTAGTCGTTGTGAAAGCACTCGAAATGTTTGATTTCGCACAATAAAGCTTGCCAAATCTCCAATTTCGTACAACTAAGCTTGAGATATAGACGATCTGGCCTGTCATCGGGATGGAAATCAGCCAGTTCTACTCGGTCTCTCACACCATGGTCTCGCACTCCCGCAGGTCAATGCGCAGAAGAGTTGTTGATGCCTCCACTGTTCAATTGAGGCTCGAAAAATCGCGTTCTATTTTTAGAAATATCGAACGCGGAACGGACGGCTGGCAGCGTCGTTGCTCGAAGACGCAATCCACGCAGGCGACGGGACAAAATCCAGCGCCGACACTTGCACGTATCTCTCAACGGTGTTGACGCAACACGGTGCTTGGCTAATTCCTCGCCGTAGCACCTACTTGTATGCCTGGGAACTACCGGGAGCGAAAAAGTAACTTGGTTGTTTTTATCGCCTCGACGCTGATGCAGCGACCACGTAGCGCAATCGCGTGCACGTCGACCTGCAGCACTGCTGTCGCCTCGACACGAGAGACTTGGCTATGCACGTCGACCTCGCCCTTTTCGGGCATTGGGTCAACAGGCGCGTGAACTCGTCGGTTTGAACCTCAACGTAGAAGCACCACGACCATCCTTCCTTGCTACGCGAGTCCGGACGTGAATCTGGCCGTGCCACCACCAGTCGCCACAAAGACGCATTTGAAGGATCACGACGAGACGACGCTTGAAGCAACCAAGAATGTTCTTGCGTGGATGAGAGCCGCGCGCCATGACCATGATCATCATTGTTGACACGACACGAGACATGCGTCCGTGCGAGGAGCCGTGCACTTTGCCGTGCACCGCCATCAATATTGGTGTGCTTTCGATGCCAGCAGCTTGTGCGAGGCAAGACCTTCCGTCGCGGTCTCGTCACTTCTAGCTACGAACCGGCGGCCTTGTGGCGGGTCGTTGCCCATCGTGTGCGAGGCGCACTCTCGTATATAGTGAAAAATCCAGTGATCACTTGGCAGATGGGCCAGACGTGTGTCACGCCACCAGCTGGGCCAGCACGATGGCTTTGGGGACGACTCGACACGCTGCACGACATAGATTCAAAAAGGATCTTAACGTTCTGGAAAAACTACTTCGGTAATCGAATCGCATCGACTTGACCACCGAACGCTATCACTGCGCGCGCGAATTCGCGCGGCTGCGTGCACTTCGAACTCGGGTCAGAAAAGAGTAGCCAGCGTACAACCGTGGGCACCAAGGGACGCCACAATCAGGTCGGGACGACGAGGTCGACAAGCCTGTTGTCGGGTGCGATAATCACAACGATGCACGGGTCGCGTCATGCAACATCACCCAACGTGTTGCGACGAGGTCGCACGATTCATGCCGTGTCGTTGCCAAGGTTTGGTGCCTGTGTCTGACGCAAGCGGACGAGATGTGCTCAGATCAGCTCGGCATCGAACGTATCTTGCCACCCACCGTTAAGTACCTTTTCGAGTGCCGCAACGCGTTCGGTCGTCCGGATATGGTTTCGAGGGGTCCCTCCAAAACGCTTTATGCCTCGAAAATACACTCGTTTTGGTAGGTCCTCTCGAATCTTCGACATCCGGATATGGTGTACGTGGCACCTGCGACAGCGCGCTGTTGCGTCAACGGGCGCACCTGTCGCGTCAACAGCTTATATTTCGGCGCGACGAGCCGCTCAGATCCGAATCCACCAGCATGGACACAGCATCCTCGCTCCTCACGTCTCTGCCACTGCCGCTGGCCATGGACGCGACGTCGCTCTTCCAGTGGGTCGTGCTCTTGGCGGCCATCGCCATCACCTTTCTCCACGTGGCCCGGTCGCGCCAGGCCGCACCGTCGCTCAAGGGTCGCCTGAAGCGGCGCATGTCGACGCTCGGCTGGGCGACGAAGGAGAGTGAGACCGACTCGAACCGGTCGATTCCGCTCACGATCACAGTCCTCGACGGTATCGTCGCCCGCGAGACGCTTGTCGCGCACTTCCACGAGCGCATGACGTCGGACAAGGCGTTCTTCTACCGCTTCATCTCGCGCGTCGACGACGGCAACTTTGTGATCGATTCGTCGTTTGACGCGGGCCACCATATCACTGAGCACGTGCTCGTCGACAACGAGACGCCGCACGATATTGCCGAGTCGCTCGCCAACAAGGAGCTCGACCCGTCCCTGCCGCTCTGGGCCATCACGATGTTGCACCACGACGACAAGACGTGGCTCGTCTGGCGCATCCACCACTGCATTGGCGACGGCGCGTCGCTCTCGCTCGCGCTCTTCAAGCTCAGCGACGCCACCGAGATGCCGACCCTGCCGACGATGCCCGCGCCGACCACCAAGCCGCCGCGCACGCCCTTGTATGTGGTCGTGGCGTCGATTCTCTGGTCGACGTTTCTCTATGTGCGCAAGTTTGTCAACATGGTCGTCTTCCCCGAGCCGCGCACCGTCCTCAAGCAGACGGGCCACACGCGCAAGCGGCTCGGCTACACGCTGGCCTTTTCGATTGCCGACACGAAGGCCGTCGGCAAGCACTTCAAGGCGACGCTCAACGACGTGCTGGTGTCTTGCATTGCCGGCGCGCTCCGCAAGACGATCGAAGCCGAGACGAACGCGCCCGTCGCCCCTTCGCTCTCGCTCCGTGCCGGCATTCCCGTCAACATGCGCGGCCTCCGCGCGATCGAGGCGACCTCCAACGACTTTAGCTCGCTCGTCATCGACTTGCCGGTCGGCGAAGCCAACCCGTCGACGCGCATGCGCCTCGTGGCACGGCGCCTCGCCGAAGCCAAGTTTTCGCTCGAGAAGAACTTTACGCGCCTCGTGAGCCTCTTGATCATGAGCCTGCCCCGCGACCTCATGCGCCATGGCGTCCACTGGTCGGCCTCGAACGTCTCGATCGCGATCACGAACGTCCGCGGGCCGCCGATGGAGATCTACTTTTGCGGCCAGCGCTTGTCGGCCTCGTATGCGTTTGTGCCGCCGCCGCCGAGCGTCAACGTGGGCGTCGCGATCACGTCGTGGGGCACGTCGCTCGGTGTCACGGTGCTCATGGACACGTCGATCAAGCAGACTCCGACGGCCTTTATTGCCGCGATCGAAGCCGAGTTCCAAGCGCTGCGCGCGAGCCTCAAGCTCGATTAGACCCGACAAATACCATTACTTTATTTTAATAACTCGATGCCACAAGGTAAAGGATAGTGGGGTCTGTATTTGGTGGACGGACAAAGCAGCGCCGTGTGATCGCTAGTATTCGTGGCGCTGGCACCCCTTACCGGCCACTGCAAATGCGGCGGCCCAGATGCTTCTCGTCGTCGCGCGCTGGAGCCAATTCGACCCACGCCCGACTGAGATCGCCGTCGCCTTGCACGGCTGCGGCAAACCTATTGTAATCAAACCGTTCGAAGTCAGGTGCTTCGGATGCTGCTTCCGACACAGCGGGCGTGAGGTACCAGTACGGCCGCTTGGACGTCGAGATGCGTCAATGGTCGAGGCAATAGGATTGTTTCTTTGAGTTGCCCGTGCTCAAAGCATTATTGCTACTGAGCCACGCAACGGTCGTCGTCGTCACGCTCCTCAACCAGTGTTGTTTGCGGTGATAAATAAGACCATGGGGTCGAAACTTTAGACAATAAAATTCATTATTTCTCAGAAACTACTAGTTTATAACAGGGGCGTAGCTCGTCGCGGCGCCGCTGCCGCTTCTCCGTCGGCTCGTTCAAGATGCACTTGATGAACATGTTCCAGTGCTTGTGCCGAGGGTCTGTGCTCAGCAGCCGGGTCTCTGGCGCGAGATGCAGGGTGATAAGACAGACACTGGCGAAGGCTGCGATGGTGGCGACGAAGCCAAACTTGGCGGTATACTTGCACGCCAGCTTGTCCCTTTTCTTGCGCATGAGTGTGATCACGAAGTTTTTGGCGCAGCGCGCGAGTGGTGCCGCAAGGGGCGCGCCGATCCGCCCGAGATGTCCCCCCAAGAGCGTAGCGAACAGTATCATGATGACGTATTGATTGATCCACAAGAGATAATCGAGGATAGTGTAGTCGGTGACCATTCTTGTTGTTGTTGTTGTTGTTGTTGTGGTTGTTTGGATAATGAACGAGAGCGGAAACCAATTTGCAGGTTAGGGCAACGTTTTGTGTAGGGGACGTACCCGAATGGGCAACTTGGGACCTGCTTGGGGACAAGAATTTTGGCATGGGGATCTTGGGGCCCTCTCGTTCTATTTAATCCAGCCAATCAGGATCGCTGAAGGCGCCTTGTTTGGGACCTTCAATTTGAGGACTTGCTCTGTAAAAGGTCAAAATGCCCTTGTTCTATTTCGGTGTGGGGTCACAGCGGCCCGTTGTTTGCGACCACATGGGCAGCCGATGGCACCAGAGCAAGGCCGCCACCGACGCCGCCGTCCATTGGCTCCAGCGCGCGACGACGACCAAGGCGACGACGACGACGACGGTGTCCGGATGGGCGGCCATCTCATTGCGTGACATGAGGCCACGGCGCCGGCCACGTGCTGCGAGCCACGCTCGTCAATGGAATCCTCGCGCCGCTGCTCTCAATGGCCATGCGGCGAGTGGCGGGCAGTGCCGGCCATCAATACGGCCAAGGAGCCGCGGAGACGCTGCAACCGTACGTCACACTGCTACAGACGCCTCACGACCAAAGCGTCTGCTTGTCTCGATCCTCGCGGTCCAGGGGCCACCGAGCGACGCAAAGACGAGCTTGGTTGGCGCCATTTTGGTCGTGAGGAGCGTCTCTAGTAGTGTGACGTACGGTTGCAGCGTCTTATGGTCGACCAGCTGCTGCTGGATTGTGCGCCCTCGGCCCACTTTGCGCTTGGACTGCAGACCATGGACAACATGAGCCAAACGACGATCTTTGTCCATGAGTACAACGCCTTGCGCATCGCTGGCCGAATGGCTGCGATCCCGGCGCCGGACGCAGTCTCGGACCTCTACACGCGTCGGTCCCGGATCTGGATCGGCAGTGCGCGCGGTTGCGTGGCCACGGCGCGTGGGCTCTCGTTAGGCCTGACAAGGACTCAGGCGTCGACATGGAGCGATCTGATGACGCCGAACGCGAAGGTGGCCAAGCAGCAATACCACGACCGCAAGCTGCAAAAGGCACACGGCGTAGCGACCGGCGGAGCTGTCCCACGCACGATGATGACGACGGCGCTGAGTCGGTCGGTGCGGCTTTTTTCTCTTTTGCTACGCAAGCCGACCGACCTCGGCGATCTGCGCCGGACGCTGGACGCCGAGTGGCACCGTTTTCTGCACCTTGACCTCGTTCATGTCGGCAACGTCCTTGGCGACGTGCGGACCTCACTCGAGCGTCGCGTCGACGCAATCGAGCCAACCCGCACGGCAAAAGCCGTTGTGATGATTCTACTGCGCTCGCTCGACGCCAATGCCGACGACATTGTCCTCACCCCCACGTCCAAGCGCCGATCCACGAGTGTGCCCATCAGTTGTAGACCGACTAGAGTGTAACTGGGTTGTATGTCTTTTCTCACAGACTGGACCAAGTCATCCGGGACGCGTCCTGCATGCAGCCGTCGGTAGTACACGCCAACGGCGGTCGTGCGATGCATCAGAGTCGGTTAATTCTGCAGTCAAACCCTGCCTCGTACTCTCGATGCACGTTTCGTCGCTAGTGGAGGGACAAGGTATCAATGTATCAATCGGATGAACCAGCGCGAAGCCAGCCCTCGCAGCCGACATCAACCAGCTCACTACTTTAGTTGATGATGGCACGACGTCGTCACAAAGGTCATCTCTATGTTTCCAGAGCCGGCACCCGATCAACAAACGCGCTCATTTGAACGTCGCGACGGGTCAGTGGTTTTCCCCTCGGCTACCGTCTCGCTAGACCATGCAAGATCATCGCTTATCATGTTGCAAGCCCCTTTACAAGATCCTGCCAGCCTCGGCCATTGCGCGTAGAGGCTCACAGCAGCGGGGCGCGTACCGTATCGCTACTACAGTCAGGACGACGCTGTCAATGGCGAATAAAAAGCATGTAAATAGTGCATCGCATTACGCAGGACTACGTACTTCGAGGTGCGAGTGCGACGTGGTAAACCACGGAATGAGGATGCTCGTGCGCTGCTTGTACTGCTGGTACGACGGCTCGGCGCCCCACTTTGCATCCGCCTTGGCTTCGAGGATCGGGATGCCACTCACAAAAATGAGGAGCGTGGCCACCAGCGCAGGCGAGAAGCACGCGACGACAATGTACCCGGGTGTTGTCAGCTGGGCCGCCGAGACGACCGTGAGGCCGATCCAGAGCAGGATTTCGCCAAAGTAGTTGGGATGGCGACTGTAATACCAAAGACCGACGTTAATGAACGCGTTGCGGTTCGCTGGGTCCTTCTTGAACGCCGTCTTTTGAGCATCCGCTACGACTTCCGTGCCAAAGCCGATGAGCCAGAGCGCCAAGCCTACGAAATGTGAGATACGACACGAGATTAGTAGAGGGACCGCGTACCAATGATGTCGGCAGCGCACACGCCGACTTGCGGCCCGGCGTGCGTGTGCAGTAACAGCACCGGCAGCATCGTTGCAAACGCCCAGAGACCCTGCAGTGTCCAGACCGAGAAAAACTTGAGCGGCGCGTTGCGAATGTCGTCGAACCGGTTGTCCGAGCCGGCGCCGTGGATGCGCAGAAAGAGGAACGAGCCAAGGCGCAGCGCCCAGAGCAGCGAGACGACCGAGAGCGTGAGCGACCGCCAGTACGCATTGGCGTCGCGCTCGTTGGCCAAGTGGATGGCCGCCGCCAGGATCGAGAGCGAGGCAAAGGTCGTGGCGCCGAAGAGGTC
>NW_012156422.1:301653-304699 GCF_000151545.1 Saprolegnia parasitica CBS 223.65
AGCTGCCTCTCGACCGTCGTCCAACGTTGCTGGCCCAGAACGTTCAGACATGCCGTTAGGAAATAGTATGGCGGTGGGGGTGACGGCACGCAGCCTGGACGGTTCCAGTGTCGGCTTCTTGCCGGCTTTACATATTGACGTTCCCTTGGCTTGGAATGCAAGGGTGCCCGCGTTGAAGCTCGTAGGGACCTGTATCGATGACAAAACAGTTCGCGTAGCGCAATCCATCGCGAGGATTTGTTGAATCCGAGTCAATTTATCTGAAAAATCCGAGTGAGTCGAAATAGGACCGGGAGGGGCTCCGTTGGCATGTCCTGCCGTGTGTTTGGCAACGGCGATTTCAGTGGCTTTGGCGTCTCTGCAATCACCATCACCAAACACACCACAGGACATGCCAATACCACCCATCGTCGTCCGCTACGTGGTGGTGTACCGGTATCGTCGTCGGGCGTCAACCGACGTCTGCACACTATTTCCGTTCATCAACCTGCACTCTTTTGAAGTACAGTGTAGAAAGGGATATTCGGGACTTCGCGGAGCTTCATGGCAACCTCACGTCAACGGCAACGTCGTGTTGACGTTGCACATCAGTAGTCAAGATGAGTCTTTTGCGCCAAGCCGCCGGTGCCATCGTCGCCACGACCGTCGCCGCCGCCGTCGCGCTCCCGACTGGGCTCGGGCTCTACGCCGCCTTGGCGTTCGGTATCAACTGGACTGTCGTCCTCGTCCAGGCGATTCCGATGCAATCCGAGACGTTCTTTGACCTCACGGGCACGCTCACGTTTGTGGTTGTCTCGATCGTCGCCAGCGTTGTCCACGCCAACGCCGACTCGTCGCCGGCTGCGCTCGCCCGCGCCACGCTCGCGTCGGGCCTCGTGCTGATCTGGTCGCTGCGCCTTGGCTCGTTCCTCTTCTTGCGTATCCACCGCACGGGCACCGACGACCGTTTTGACGTGATCAAGACCAAGCCGGTCCGGTTCTTCTCGGTCTGGACGCTTCAAGGCCTCTGGGGCTTTGTGACACTGCTGCCGACGCTGCTTCTGCACACGTCGGCAGTGCCGCAGTCGGCGCACGTGCAGACAACCGACGTTGTCGGCGTCACGCTCTGGCTCATTGGGTTTGCGATCGAAGTGATGGCCGATGCGCAAAAGAATGCGTTCCGGGACCAGTACACAGGCAGCGCCAAGTTCATCTCGACCGGCCTCTGGCGCTACAGCCGCCACCCCAACTACTTTGGCGAAATTCTGCTCTGGATCGGCCTCACTATCTTTTGTGGCGCCCAGCTCGCGACGACAGGAGATGTGCTCGTGGCCTGCATGAGCCCGCTACTTGTGACGCTGCTCTTGACAAAAATGAGCGGTATCCCACTCCTCGAGGCGAAGGCCGACGCCAAATGGGGCGCGTCGCCGGCGTACCAGCACTACAAGCGCTCGACCAACGTGCTTATTCCGTGGTTTCCGTCGTCGGTGACTGCCACCGAGACGACACCGCTGACGTCCAGCAAATAGTGGGCACGACATTGGACACTTAACAAGTGTTACTACAGGTGTTTGTGATGAAGTTGCGTCGTTGTGTCATTTTTAATAGTGCGATAGCATACCGGTAGTCTTGCTTTACAGTTAATTTATGTATGGCACACATTGTAGCAATAGCACCGCTTGTATACTCGAGGAAAAGCCGCGCCACTGTGTGTTTCGCGTTACCTTTGTTGTAGTATAGAGTTCGCATACGTAGAGCACGTTGAGGTACTCAAGAGACGCCAGCGACTGAGGCGGCATCAACGACTAGAGGTCGCGGTGCAGGACGATCGGCAGCGTGATCTTGATGCAGTCTATAAAACGGGGCGCCTCAGGGGCGGCAAAGAAGCGGGCGGCGGCGATGCTGGCAGGGACTTCGTCTCTCATGCGCAGCACGTGGCCCAGCTGACGCCGGCGCTGGCGGGCAACGATCTCGCTCAGCGGGACGCTGTTGCAGCGGTCGTACAGCGCGACGTCGCCGAGCGTGTTCGGGTGAAAGTTACTTATGAGGCGGCGCAGCTGCCGGTGATGAAATCTGTCAAGGTCCGCAAGACTCGGTGGCGTCATTGGTGCAAAAATCGTTATGTATTGAATGAAGCAAGGGTATTGTAGGGCAGAATTGTTGAAAGGAAATGGTCTCACGGCATGCCTTCACTTGTGTCGTCAGTGTCGCCGAGCTTGCGGGCGGCCGGCTGCTGGTACGCGCCATAGACCCCGACGTTGACACCGGGCGCCGGGCTCTTGTACATGGACGGCGTCGGCGATGTCGACCGGTCACTTTCACCGCACCACGTGTAGGTCGCACCGTACGCCAGCTGGCTCGTGCACTGTGCTTTCGTCCACCCGCCCATGCAGGAACGGACCCCATTGCCTAGGTCGGCGTTGCAGTTGTTGCAGGTCCCCGCAAAGCAAAAGCCCGTCGAGCAGGCGCACGCCGCCAAGTTCAAGACCGGTGCAGGCGTTGCTGGCTTGACGCTGCTGTACGGTGACGATGTCGCAGGTCGCGGCGCCAGCGTCGTTGCTGATGGCTTTTGGTACGGGGCTGGTGTCGATGCTGGCTTTGGGGCTACTGACTTGGGGACATTGGAGATCGGCGGTCGAGTTCCGTAGGACGATTGCGTCGCCGGCGTGGCGTACGGCTTGGGTGCTATCGTCGTCGGGCTTGTTGTCGCATACGGCGCTGTCGTTGCAGGCTTTGTAGAGCTCGTCGTTGCTTTCGGTGTTTCGGTTGCCGGCGCCTGCGTTCTGTAGGGTGCCGGTGTCGACGGCTTTGGATCGACCGTTGTTGACTTGGGCGCCGCCGTCGTAGCCTTCGGTGCCGGGGAAACAGACACAGGTGTGCTGTACGGAGCCACTGTCGTCGTCTTTGGGGAGACCGTCGTTGTCTTCGGGACTGCCTGTCGTGGCCTTGGGAGCATTCGTAGGTGGCACTGGTGTTCCATAAGGTGCCGACGTCAACGACTTCGGGGCCACTGTCGTTGCCTTAGGCGCCGGTGTCGTCGCCTTCGGTGCGACGGTTGTTGGCACTG
>NW_012156422.1:305250-307747 GCF_000151545.1 Saprolegnia parasitica CBS 223.65
GCCACTGTCGATGACTTCGGTGCGACGGTTGTTGGCACTGGTGTTCCATAAGGTACCGACGTCGACGGTTTCGGAGCCGTTGTCGTTGCCTTGGGCGCCACTGTCGATGACTTCGGCACTGGTGTTCGATAAGGTGCCGACGTCGACGGCTTCGGGGCCACAGTCGTTGCCTTGGGCGCCGGTGTCGATGGCTTCGGGACTGCGGTCGTGGTCTTGGGTGCATCTGGCAAGGGCACAGGAGTTCCGTATGGTTTCGGCGTCGACGGCTTGGGCGCCGATGTCGTCGGCTTCGGGACTGGTGTACTATTAGACGGGTTCGGAGCCACCGTTGTGGCCTTGGGAGGCGCTGACGTTGACTTCGGTGTGTTCGTCGCCGGCACGGGCGCACCATACGGAGCTTGTGTCGAGGGCTTCGGAGGCGCTGTCGTCGGCTTTGGCGCCACCGTTGTTGCTGCTGGAAACACTGTTGAGGTCTTGGGCGCTGCCGTAGTGCCATACGGAGCCTGGGTTGACGGCTTCAAACTCGAGGGTTTCGCGACTTCTGTCACCGGGATCGGCGTACTGTACGGGCCGTGCGTCGACGGCTTGGGGGTAACCGTGGTGGCTTGAGGCGTTGGGGTCGATGGCGCTGGTGTCACCTTGGTTACCTTTGGCGCCTCAGTGGTAACCTTGGGAACCGTCGTGGCGGGGACTGGCGTTCCGTACGTGTTCTTTGTCGTCGGCTCTTTTGGCAAGACCGTGGTGGGCTTCGGCGCATTCGTTAGCGAACTGTACGGCGTTGTCGTCGTTGTCTTGGGCACATTCGTAGTAGCATTTGGTGTCGCATTCGTCGTCTTTGGAGTGTCGGTTCTCGCGGGCACCGTGCCATACGGCGTCAGCGTCGACGGCTTGCTTGTCATCGTCGGGCTTGGGGCGTTGGTGGCAGGCGTCGCCGTGCCGTACGGAGCAATCGTTGATGCCTTGGGCACAGCAGTCGTCACCTTGGGCGCGTCGGTGCTTGGTCGGGGAGTCCCGCACGGAGTCGGTGTCGACGGCTTGGGCACAGTCGGCGACGCTGTGGATACTTGCGGCGCATTGGTGATCGGCGCCAGCGTAGCGTAGGGCGGCCGCGTTGGCGGCGCTGTCACTACCGTGGACTCGTCGAGGTGCTTGAGATGGGCTTTTGCGGCCGTGCACCAGTCGAAGGAATGGTCTTTGAGCAAACTCGCGGGGCACTTGATGTTGGAAGTGTACGTCGGCGGTTGTCGCTTGAGCTGGATGCAGGCGTCGGGCGTCGTCGTTGGCAAACACGTCTTGCCGTCGGTCGACATGCACTCGACGTCGATGCCGTTGTTGCTCCAGCGCACGATCGTCGGGACGTTCGGAAAGCAGTTCCACGCGTTCCACGTGTCACAAATGTACGTGCCGCTGCGGAAGGAGGCCGTCGCGGCCCCCATCGCAAACGCAAGCCCGGCGGCGCCACGAAGCATGTTGAAAAGTGATCCGACATGGCACTTCATTGCCCCACGGGTCGACCACCTTGGGCGTGTACCTTCGACATCGAGCAAGAGAAGGGCAAGATGTATCACAATGTTCTTGTTCCAGAGCAAAAATTGAGAGCTTCGATTCGAACAATCGTTGAGCTGGATCGAACAATTGCCCCACACGATCGACAACCTGTGCACGCGTCTGTAACCGTCGACGCTGACTTGATCGAAACAAGAAAAAGGTTGCGTCTGGACGATGGCAAGTTGATTTGGTGACGATGCACGTGGCGAGGATCAGCCCCCGCGCTAGACTCGCAAACGAGCATCCAGTAAAATGAAGGTTCAACGACACCGTGTCGACGTCCCGGATCCAGCGGGCTACACGGCACAATACAGCTAGTTCCACGTTTCGAGCTACACCATACCCTTACACTGAATGATTGAAGCAGCCGCGGCTCGGTTCAGTCATGTCGTCTTTGTCAGAGATACGCGTGTCATAAAGTTCACAAGCAACATTTATTTTTGTGTCACACAACGCAATGCGGCAACTACATGCTTAGTTGTCGATGTAGTCCGGATCTTCGTCGTTGCCGATGTTGAACTCATCATCGTTCACGTCGTCGTAGACGTCGCCCTCGGCTTCGTCCGAGAGGAGGATAAAGGAAGCCGGGTTTTGGTACGACGATGGCTCTTGGTACGCCGACGGAGAATTTGTGTATGACGGCGACGGGTCTTGGTGTGCTGATGGTTGCGCGTACGTCGCCGGTTTCTGGTACGAAGGCGACGGCTCCTGGTAGGTCGACGGCTCTTGGTACGACGACGGCGGCTTCTGGTACGACGGCTGCGCGTACGTCGCCGGCTTCTGGTACGACGGCGCCGGTTGTTGGTACGTCGCCGGCTTCGTGTACGTCGCCGGTTTCGTGTACGTCGCTGGCTTCTGGTACGACGTCGCTGGCTTCTGGTACGTCGCCGGCTTCGTGTACGTCGCTGGCTTCTGGTACGACGTCGCTGGCTTCTGGTACGTCGCCGGC
>NW_012156422.1:307847-308575 GCF_000151545.1 Saprolegnia parasitica CBS 223.65
GTCGCTGGCTTCTGGTACGACGTCGCTGGCTTCTGGTACGTCGCCGGCTTCGTGTACGTCGTCGGCTTCTGGTACGACGGCAACGGCTCTTGGTAGGTCGCTGGCTTCGAGTACGTCGCTGGCTTCTGGTACGACGGCGACGGCTCTTGATAGGTCGCCGGCTTCGTGTACGTCGTCGGTTTCTGGTACGACGGCGACGGCTCTTGGTAGGTCGCTGGCTTCGTGTACGTCGCCGGCTTCTGGTATGACGTCGTCGGCTTCTGGTACGACGGCGACGGCTCTCGGTAGGTCGCCGGTTGCGAGTAAGTCACCGGTTTCTGGTACGACGGCGACGGCTGTTGGTAGGTCGCCGGCTTCGAGTACGTCGCTGGCTTCTGGTAGGTCGGCGTAGGCGACTTATAGTGGGAAACTGGTGGCTGTTGGTACGACTGCAACGGAGGCGGGTACGCTGCCGCGTCGTTGCGCATGGCGTCAAGCACCGCTCGTCCAATGTCAACGTCGTTCATGTCCTCGGACACAAAGATGTAGGGCTGTTTCTTTGTGGTCGTGGTGTACCCTGTCGCCGGCTTCGACTTCGCGCATGGCTTGGTCGGTGGCTTGCTGTATGACGCAGCGGGCTTCTTGTATGGCTGCTTGTACGTCGCATCGTAAGCTTCGATCTCGTCGTATTGCTCGAGGAACACGGGCGCGTCGTTCTCGTCATATTGCTCGAGGAAAACGGGCGCGTC
>NW_012156422.1:308675-311202 GCF_000151545.1 Saprolegnia parasitica CBS 223.65
ATTGCTCGAGGAACACAGGCGCGTCGTTCTCTTCGATGAGCATGTACGAGGCGCCACGAAGCGTCGCCGACGTCGACGCAGCTAGCGCCATGAGGCAGAGTACGGTACTTGTCTTCATGGTAATATTGCCGAGGCAATTGGGAAATGGTTTGAGGAGCGTGCGGTTCCGCGACGCCTCTTGGAGATATCTGTAGAAAGTCCGGCGAGGTGTGGCACCACTTGTTCCATCGATTGAAACGGACACGACGCCTTGAAGATGAGTGAGTGCACGTTTAATGCTCTTGGTTTACCACGGTCCTACGTGCGCATGGGCACGGGCCTGCGCTGGCTGTCGGCGAGCCACGCCGCGAGACGGCTCGCGCTCAAGGCGCAGCAGCTGCTGGATTTTAGGGCAACGGCTTCGTGAGCGGCCATTGCACTTGCAGGGACAAAGCACTCTTTTGTCGCCTGTTCGTAGAGCTTGACCAATCAGAGACAAGCGTATCTAAAAGATATAATTTTACCCTTGTCAGAGGGACCGGTCGTACCTCACGTTCCGCGGGCTTGTCGGGAATGCGCAAAACCCGCGTGGCAGGTACCTCTCGACGCCACCTCTCTCTCAGCGCTCACAACCTCACCATAGCTCACAAACGACAACTAACCGTCGTCAGGCGCGGGCAACTGCGGCTGCAATTAACGTGGTCCATCGCGACGACGACGGTACCCAGGGTCGTACCTCATGTTCCGGGTTGCTGAGGTACCGGGCAGCTACTATCGCACGAATGCATGCTCGGCACTTGGCTCGTCGCGCTGAGGTGCCATCTCTTGACGCGTCGCTGGCCGCTCTCCGCGATGACCCTTGGTATGCACACTACCTGGTCCCTTGCACAATCTTAAATCGCGACCACTAACGCTGCTCCTCTCTTGACGCATTGGCCACGCCTCACGAGCGCATCAGAAAGTCCACCTACAGTATAACTGCATGTCATAACTCATTTCAGCAACCAGAAAAGGTTGCATCTGGACGATGGCGAGTCGACTGGGTGACGATGCACGTGGCGAGGCCCATCTCGCTAGACTCGCAAACTTGAGAACGAGCCTTCTCCGGCAGTCAAATGAGAGTTCAAATTCACCGTGTCGACGTCCCGGATACAGCTGGCTTCACGGCACAATACAGCTAGTTACACTTATAGCTTTCGAGCTACCATAATCTTACACAAAATGAGCAGGCGGCGCTTAGCTCAGACATGTCTCCTTTGTGAGAGATACGCGTGCCATTAAGCTCACGAGCAACATTTATTTTTTGTGTCACATACCATGCAGCAACTATGTGCTTAGTTGTCAAGGTTCTCCCATGCATTCGGGAGGATATAGTCTAGATCTTCGTCGTTGCCGGTGTTGATCTCCTCGTCGTTGATATCGTCGTCGTCTTCGGGCACGGAGCGCAAAAAGAACGTCTTCACACCCGAGTTTTTGTTGAACGCGCCGCCCGACGACGGCGTCAACAAGTGCGTCGGCCGCCGTTTCTCAGTGTCCAGGCCGCTCGTGTTGTCATCACCATCGTCGTCGTGCTGTGGCACTCGATCCGCAAGGAAAACGCTTTCCGTGTCCTCGGTTTCGTCCGAGAGAAGGTTGAAGAAAGCCGACTTTTGGTACGATGGCTCTTGGTACATCGACGGCTCCTGGTACATCGACGGCTTTTGGTACGACGGTGACGGCTCTTGATACGGCGACGGCGGCTTCGTGTACGACGGCTGCGTGTACGTCGCCGGTTTCTGATACGATGGCGACGGCTGTTGGTAGGTCGCCGGCTTCGAGTACGTCACCGGTTTCTGGTACGACGGTGACGGCTCTTGGTACGACGACGGCTTCGAGTACGTCGCCGGCTTTGAGTACGTCGCTGGCTTCTGGTAGGTAGCCGGCTTCTGGTACGACGCCGGTTTCTGGTACGACGGCGACGGCTCTCGGTAGGTCGCCGGCTTCGTGTACGTCGTCGGCTTCTGGTACGATGGCGACGGCTTTTGGTAGATCGCCGGCTTCGACTTCGCGCATGGCTTGGTCGGTGGCTTGCTGTATGACGCCGCAGGCTTTTTGTATGGCTGCTTGTACGTCGCATCGTAAGCTTCGATCTCGTCGTATTGCTCGAGGAACACGGGCGCGTCGTTCTCGTCATATTGCTCGAGGAAAACGGGCGCGTCGTTCTCTTCATATTGCTCGAGGAACACAGGCGCGTCGTTCTCTTCGATGAGCATGTACGAGGCGCCACGAAGCGTCGCCGACGTCGACGCAGCTAGCGCCATGAGGCAGAGTACGGTACTTGTCTTCATGGTAATATTGCCGAGGCAATTGGGAAATGGTTTGAGGAGCGTGCGGTTCCGCGACGCCTCTTGGAGATATCTGTAGAAAGTCCGGCGAGGTGTGGCACCACTTGTTCCATCGATTGAAACGGACACGACGCCTTGAAGATGAGTGAGTGCACGTTTAATGCTCTTGGTTTACCACGGTCCTACGTGCGCATGGGCACGGGCCTGCGCTGGCTGTCGGCGAG
>NW_012156422.1:311994-335280 GCF_000151545.1 Saprolegnia parasitica CBS 223.65
CGGAACGGCTGGAAAAACGCAGAAATTCCCGACTCGCCGGAACTCCGATCGTGACACCGATTAACACCACACCCTCACATACATTACTCGAACAAAGCAGAAGGCGCGCCGTTCAGTCGCGTCGACATCGTCAGAAACGGTCAATACAATTCAAAAGCAACTAAATTTTTGTGTGAATAGAAAAAGCACTGTGGCAACGATGTGCTTAGTTGCCAGTGTCTTCCCACGGATTCGTGAGAATGTAACTGGTATCGTCGTCGTCGTCGCCGCCGCCGTTGACCTCGTCGTCGTTGACGTCGTCTTCGGGCACGGAGCGCAAGAAGAACGTCTGCACACCCGAGTTCTTGTTGAACGCACTGCCCGACGACGGCGTCAACAAGTGCGTCGGCCGCCGGTCCATGATGTTTAAACCACTCGTGTCGTCGTCGCCACCGTCGTCGACTGCGCCCAGGACGCGCGCCTTCTTAAAGTGGTAGTGCTGCGGCACGCGCTTCCGGTCCGCAATGAAAACGCTCTCGGCGTCGCGGATAACGTCATCAAGCGTCTCGTCCGTCAACAGCGTCTTGTCGTTGCCAAAGAAGTTAGTCTTCTTCTTCTCCGTCTTGAAGCCGGGGTTAGGGACACCGACGGCTGGCGTGTCGTCTGCGAGAAACACGGCGTCGTCGTCGTCGGCGGCGTGCTGGTTGAGCGCAATCAGATAGTCGCCGTCGTCCATGACCGTGTTACTCGCGAGATCGCGCTCCGTGACACCGTCGACGTCGGCCAAAGCCACGAAGCGAACGTCCATGAGGTTGTACTTGGTCGTCTTCTTGGTTTTGTTCTTCTTCTTCTTGTGGGCGTCCATGTCAGCTTCAGCGTCCACCATGTCAAGAAACACGTCGCCGTCGTCTGCCACATCGTCGTACGTGGAATCGTCGACCTTCTCCGTGTTCTCGGCACCGTCCGAGACGAGGATAACGTACTTGCCCTTGGGTGCCTTGTTGGGACCGTCATGGGACGGACGAGGCTCCACATCAGACGACGACTTCGGTTGGTTGTACGACGCCGACACCTTTAGGTACGGCGAGGACGGCTTCAAGTATGTCGGTGGCGGCTTCTTGTACGACGACGGGCGCTGGTACGAATGCTTCTTCTTCGGCGGCGGTTGCTGGTACGACGGCGGCGGCTGCTGGTACGACGGTTTGGAGGCCGGTGGCTGGTCGTACGACTGGGACGGAGGCGGGTAGGCTGCCGCGTCGTCGCGCATGGCGTCAAGCACCGCGCGACCGATGTCGGCGTAGTTCATGTCCTCGGACACAAGGATGTAGGGTTCTTTCTGCGTGTGCTCCGTCGACGGCTTCGAATTCCCATGCGGCTTGGTCGATGGCTTGCTGTACGACGCCGCGGGCTTCTTGCTCGGATGCTTGTGCGTCGCTTCGTACGCTTCATACTGCTCGAGGAACACGGGCGCGTCGTTCTCCTCAATGAGCATGTACGAGGCACCACGGAGCGTCGCCGACGCCGACGCAGCCAGCGCCATGAGGAGGAGCACGGTACTTGTCTTCATGTTTATCTTGCAGAGGCAAATGTAAAGTGGTTTGTCGAGAAAGTGTGCGTCCGTAGCGCCTTGTGGAACAATAGATATCTGCAGAAAGCCTGGCGAAGGTTGGCACCATTCGTTCTATCGCTCGAAAACGAACACAACGCATCGAAGCAAAGAGTTCGTATATTGTTCGTACTACATGCGCATGGGCTTGGGCCCGCGCTGACCGTCAGCGAGCCACGCCGCAAGGGCGACTCCCCACCGCTCGACCTGCTGCGCCTTTAGCGCGAGCAGCTGCTGGATCTTGGGCGACGGCTCCGTCAGCGCCGCCGCAGCCATCGCACTCGCAGCGACAAAGTACTCTTCCGTCGCCCGCTCGTAGAGCCCGCGGTCCTCGGCCGCGACCGCCGCCTCGACCAGCGCGACAGCCTCGCCGTAGTTCATGTTGCACTTGCGGAGATATGTGGTATCCGGACATTATCCGTACGATGACAAGCCTGGAGAGATCGAAGCGCAACGTTGTGGCATCGACCATGGCCTCATGGTAGCACCGATCTGAGCGCTGTGGCCTTCAGCATGTCGCTTCAGGAGGCTGCTCTCGGTCGACTAGTACCGGCCGCACGAAGAGAGCCAACGAGCAGCCGGAAGGTAGCAGCGAGCCGGCCGGATCGGGCGGGAAAGGCGGGCCATCGCCGGTGATTTGCGTCGGTGCGCCAAGAGACTGCTGCTATGCGCTCGACGTGCAGTGCTTGAAGGCTGGCGCCGATGCGGCGCGTACAGTGCGTGGTGGCCTGGCGACGGTGCCACGTATGCACATCGAAACCGAGAGGTTATATATCGAAACAAAGAGGTTTTGAGCCTCTGCGGTCAGAACGAAGACTTGCTTGCAACGCGTATCAAGCATGCGAGCGCTCTTCCTCGCGCTAGTCGCTGCCATCCTCTGCGTCGCCGCCGGACGATCGGCGCGCAATGACTACGCTTCGGGCGTCGAGAAGCTGCGTGGCCTTAAGGGCCGCGTCCGCGACGGCGTCGTGACCTTTGACACGGATCTCTACACGGAGGTGGCTGTCGCGCCCGAGCGCCCGTACCATCTCTTCCTGCTCTTCACGGCGCTTGGCGAGAAGTACGCGTGCGAAGTCTGCCAGTACGTACTTTCATGCATACGCAGCGACAGGCGCTCATCCTGCCCCGTAGGCAAGTGCATCCCGAATTTACGGTCCTCGCCGAGTCGGTGCTTGCGACGGGCGAGAAGGGCCGTGATGGCTTTGACATCTTCTTTGGCGTCGTCGACTTTGACGCCAACCAAGGCGCGTATGGCATCGTACGTCGCCAATGGCTGTGACGACGACAATGCTCATGGGACTGACATTGGTAGCATGGCTTTACGTCGGCGCCGCAGCTCGTGTACGTCGGGCCCGACCGCACGGAAGACACGGGGAAGAAGCTCCCGACCAAGATTGAGCTGCCCGCGAACCAGATCTTTAGCGTCTACACGCAGGGCAAGTCGGCCGAGTCCATGATGAGCTACGTCAAGGAAAAGACGGGCGTCGACGCGCCCGTGCTTCGCTCCAAGGCGCTTGCGTACGCCGTGCTCTTTGGCGTCCTCGTTGTGCTCGGCGTGATTGCGCACTCGGTCTGGTCCAACTTGGACATGGTCCTCAACCGCCTCCGCCGCAAGCGCGTCTGGCTCGCCATCTCGTTCGTACGTTGTTGCTCTTGCTGCCTTCAAATCTCTCATCTTCGTCGTTGGCTAGCTCTTTTACGGCCTCTCGGTCTCGGGTATGGTCTACTGCATCATCCGCGAGCCGCCGGCGTTCTCGCAGGAGCGCAACGGCAAAATCACGTTCTTCCACCCGCAGGGCCGCCAGCAGTTTGTTGTCGAAGGCCTCATCGTCGGCGGCTACGACATTGTGGCGGCGCTCAGCGTCATCCTCATGTCGCAGTCGGCGGTCGCGATCAAGAACACGACGCTGCGCTACCTCGCGCTCGGCCTCTGCCTCGCCATGTTCCTCGTCGCCTACCGCCAAATGGTCTCGGCGTATGCGTTCAAGAACCCGTGGTACGAGTCGTGGTACTAGACAAACAGGTCCTCGCCATGTCGACATGGAGCCGGCGTGCGTCAATCGAATGCTTTTGCGACCGTGTCCTTCCATCCTGTCTTCTTCAAGTTGACGTGTCTTGCCCACGCTCGACAAGCTCGGCGATGGTACAGAGTTCGAGGCGACGAGCGGTGCGTATGGCGATCAACGCGCACTACTCATCGGTGGTGCCACGGCATCCACCGCCCACCCATACGCTGTACTACTCGCGTCGTTGCGCCCACGGGGTCGTTTTGGTGGACCGTCTGCTTGGCAGGACACTGGATGTGAACCTCGACATCGTCCATAGCGCTAGGTCGGGACAAGGCGATGCGTGTGCGCCTTTGCCT
This sequence comes from Saprolegnia parasitica CBS 223.65, assembly GCF_000151545.1. Classification (NCBI taxonomy): domain Eukaryota; phylum Oomycota; class Saprolegniomycetes; order Saprolegniales; family Saprolegniaceae; genus Saprolegnia; species Saprolegnia parasitica. Next base: position 315,945 of record NW_012156422.1, read on the forward strand.
TGCACGTCGTACTACTGGACATGCATGTCGACGTTGGGCTGCACAACCCTTTGCAGTGATTAGCCGTAGCTACAAATGCCCGCGCTACTTTGTAGGTCGACTCGCTGCGGATTGAAAAGGACGGAGGTTGCATGTTTGGTTGCTACTCGGGGTTGGTTGCCCATTGCTGACGTACTCAACTAGTTTTCCCAGCCGACGTTGACCACCACGGCAGCTCGGAAAGTTGTGCTCCGATTCGTTTCGACGCTACAATTATTGTACAAAAGGCTACAGCGCCCAGAGCTTCACGGTCTTGGAGGCGCCGGACGTGACGAACGCCGGGAGCGTCGTGTGCCATACCGCCTGCACAACACTGTCGCGCACCGCTGCCGTGTAGTCGGCTACGGCGTCAAGGTTGCTATTCAACACCGAAGCGAGCCGTCAAAGCCGCCGAGGAGGAGCCAGGCGCCGTGGGGCGAGAACGACAGGATCGGGCGGCACCCGGACGATGTGGTCAGACGCCGTTGCGAGTGCGTCGGGCGTCGGTGCGACCGGACGTCCCAGAGAGCAACGGTGCCGTCGTCGTGCGCCGACGCCACAACACAGCCTACGCGTGTGTACAACGGTCGGTGGGATTCCGTCGCACTCGAGTCGGTACCGGACACGGGGTGGCACGACATGGAAATGGCGGGCGACGGCAGCTGGATCACGCTGGTACAGCACCCGGTGCGCAGATCCCACGTGCGCAGTGTTCGGTCGTGGGCCGACGAGAGGAGCAAGTGGGGCTCTGTCGCGTGGTATTGCATCTATAACGTAGTGGCTTGACTCTTGATAGCGTCGAAGTCAACCACGTACCGAGAGAAGGTCTTGGGCATGGCCAGGTAAGTGCATGGCCACCGACGCCGTCGGCACGTCCCGGACGCGGACGACGTTGTCTTCATACCCACCGATGGACGCGAGCGACCCATCTACATGCCGACGGCGTCGCCACTGCAGAGTTGATAGCCAGTGGCTACCGGAGGTGGGTGCAAAGACGAGCGCCCGGACTTTAGTTTTGTCGGTTGCGGGCCCAACGTCCGAGTGTTCATACAGCGCCGTCGCCACCTTGTCGAGCTGGAACGGGCGAGCGAGATGAATGATGCCGTCGGTCGAGCCTAGTGAACGCCGTCGTATTCGTCGTCGACGGGCAACGCACCGGTGGCCACAAGCGTATCGGTGCGGTTCCACGCGGCGCAGTAAATCGGGCCACTGTGGTGCTTGTAGTGCTCACTCACGACCTACTCTGTTTTGAACCCTACTCGCTGCACCCGTGGATCGTTACCGGCAACAGTGCCAGCGCCGCGCCGGCGACGGCGTCTCGAGGCCCCGCCAGAGCATCACGGACGTTGAGGACGCGCACGGCCCGCGCGTTCGTACCGACCAAGAGGTACTTGCCGTGGTGGCTCACTTGCAGCGCTCGGACCGCCTACGCTGGGCGTGGATCCCGCATTTAGCTTTAAAGCTGCTGGTACCTGTGCCTCGCGCGTCTCGGCAACGACGACCGCCGTCGCCGGGCTCGGCACCTGGTCGTACGCTGAAGGTTTTGCCGAGCGTTCAGTCGGCACGGACGATCGATGCGTTGAGAACGACGTCGTCGAAAGGAAGACCGGACTCTTCGGTTTTGGCAGCGTCGGGGGTGCTTGTGGTAACGCACCGGTCTGGCGACTGAGGTGTGCTAATCCGTCCGAGAGTCGAACCATATCGTTGCGCCGACCGAGCGTTGTCGGCGCGACGGGCGGCGGTGCAGTCTACGCGCATCAAATGCTGCGATGTACACAGCGATTCTCTGGAGGGTACCATGGACAGCCGTATAAAATCCGTGGACGCCGGTGGCGGCGGGTGGTGAAGTAGCGTCGGCTCGGCGGTTGGCGTCGGGAGTACGAGTGGGATGACGGAGGGCGCACTGGGAGAGAGTGCGGTCGTTTGCATAAACGCGTCGCACAGTGTCGTCGACATCGTTGTCTGCACTTCGGCGTCGGTCGACAGCGTGCGTAGTGCCGTCTGGTGGCCGACGTCTTGCGTTGACGTCGGCGGCGTCTGCGACTCGGTGTGCGCGATCTCGGCCACGTCGGTTTGTATACCAAAATGCGAGCTCGCATCCTCGGTTCGCGGCTCCGTCTGCGCGCTCGTCGTCGAGCAGTCGATGCTATGTGTTTGTACTAACGCGGACGCAAGCGGCGTCGCTAGCGTCTGCACACCCAGTGTAGCGACGACGACCGTTGTCTGCACGCCCATCGTATCGACGGCGACCGACGTCTGCAAGCCAACATCACTGGCTCGCACCAGGGAGCTCGTCGTCTGGCACGCCACGTTGTTCTGTGGTGCGGTGGTCGTCCACGGTCGTTTCGGCGGCAGTACCATCGAGGCGGTGACAGCCGTCGTTTTCTTGTCATCGACGGACGACGTCGATGCTAAGTGAAGCAGGTGTTGCGTCGGCACCGGCAACGGCATCGCGTCCGGTCGGAGGCAGTCCAGTGGTGTGTCGTCTTGGTTGCTCTCGCGGGCCTACACGTCCCAGTACAGCAATTGGACGAGCCTCGAAGATGATCCGACCTGATAACGCAGCGCCTGGCCCACGAGCGTACGCAGCTGCATCGGTGGCATCGCTATGTACCGCGCCACGCCATCGTTGTCGTCCGGTAGCTCCCGGACGTCGGCAAGGATCTCGGCGTAGCACTGCAGCCGGCGCTGTGCCGTGTTCCACAACGCGAGCGTCGGGTGCACCGTCGGCGTCGTTGCAAACGCCAGTGTCTCGAACAGACGATACTCGGCGTGTGCCTTTGTCAGAGATTGAAGCCACACAAGCCGCGACGGTATCTATGCATGCGGTGGATAGTGCCGAGGACGAGCTCGCGAGTACCGGTGCCGCGTCGGCGCAGGCTTCGAGAAAGGCGTGGGCGCAGATATGGTCGCGCACGCGAGCGTACGAGGTCGGCGCCTGCGTCTGCAGCGGCTCGAGGAGCGCCAAGGCAAGTGCAAACTCGCCACGCAGAAGGTAGACACGGAGCTGGGCCATGGCGCGGCTCGGCCCACAGAGCCATCGATGGTCCAGGCCCGACTCGAGGAGGAGTGCCACCGTGGCTGCAAACAAGCCTGTGCTCTCCAGGTAGTGCTACGCAACTGTTTTAGAGCGGTAGTAGCGTGTCGCTACATACGAGAATGAGAAAGATCATGTCGTCGTGCGCGACCGCGCCGTCGCCCACGACCGTCGGCGTCGTCGGCGTCGGTGCTTCGAGTAGCATGAGGCGAAACCTTCCGTGTCTTGATCCGGACACCGCGATGGACACACGCCGAGGCGTCGGCTCGTCGCTTGCGGTGGCTCGGACGTGATCATGCCACGTGACTGCAGCACTGGCCCTTGGCGTCGATCACCAAGAGTGCGGAAGTGATATTACAAGACAAACTGAGGTTACGATAATTAAACTAGAGCACTTGGATCTGGTCTCGGGGCGTGGTGCCGCCTTCGGTCATGACCGAGTCTTGCGTCTGCAGTGTCGAGCGCTCGATCTCGGCGTTTGCGGCGCGCAGTTTCTTCTTACGAGCGTACACGCCAAAGATGATCATCCCAATGACTATGAGGGCTGCCACGATGGCGACGATCATGACGGCCACGGGCATCGGCTGCGTCTTATCGACGCGGTTGTGGTCGCCGGCGTTCCATTTGATCGTCGACCCGTCCTTCGTCGGCGCCGTCGTTTGCATGTCGTTTGGGTCGGTAGATTGCGTCGGTGTATTCGACGTTGGTGGCGATGTTGATGACGTGGGATGATCAACGCCCGACGTCGACGGTACCGGCGCCGTGCTCGTCGATGATGTTGTCGGTGTGGACGTTGCCGTCGTCGATGGCGTCGGACGGTCCGTCGTTGGTGTCGCGCTAGTGGCAGGCGCTTGTTTGCATTGCACGCCAGCGTACCCATCGATGCAGACGCAGTGGCCGTCGGTGCACCTCCCGTGGTCCCCGCACTGCCCGAGAAGACATGCGTCCGACACCGCGAGCTCGCAGCGCGCGCCGCTCCATCCGTGGTCGCACGTGCAGGCAAAGTTGGTTGCGCCCGTCGAATGACACGTGCCCCGGCCATTACACGGCTTGCCTTGCACGGCGCAGCCCGTCGAGCAGGCGCCCGAGCCGACGAGGTCGTCGCAGCGCGTCATGTCCATGCACTTGAAGATACCCGCGTGTTCGCCGTACGTCTGGCAGTTGCCAAAGGCGCATGCCTCTGGTGGCTGGCGGCTCCAGGCGCACACGAGCGGGCCGGCGTGTGGTAGGCGAGGGCAGTTGCCCGCCAAATTGCCGCCACAGACCGAGTCAACGACGCACGACTGCACAGCAACGTTCGACTCACCGGCGACGCAGCTCGAGCCCGGTGGGCATGCGCCGGTGCCATTGCACGGGACGTCGATGGCGGCGACGGTGGCGAGCAGCAGTAGCAGCACGGCAGGATGCAGCCGTCGCATTTCGAAAATGAGGGCACCGCCCGGTTTTTCCCAAACGTTTGTCCCAATTAATTTGGCGAATCTTTTGCGAAATATTCAAAACCCTTGAAAACTGTATGCAAATAAAATCGAACATTCAATTTCGCAAGTGCGACGCGCACCACGTGGTGGGAATCCAGGCGGAACAACCCGACAGCAGCGCGGCGGACGACGATGACGGGCGGACCGAGACCATGGTGATCGGGCTACGAGCCCAATGACCCATGGCCAAGGACATGGAGCTGCTGCGGATGCGTGGGCTAAACTCGCGCCGCTGCCGTCGCCCGACAGGAGGCCCTCCGATTCATTGACATCTCCAGCTGGTGCGGTGGACATGAAGGCGGGGTGGGCCAGCGCCAGCGACGCGGATCAGCTACGCTTCACACAGCGGCGTGCTGGCCCAGCACGCAGCTTGATGACCCACGCGCTACATCAGTTCCGCAAAATCTCGGTCGATCTTCTTGATGCAACGACGCGACATAACATACCGCCCAGTCGGTGTTCTACCTGGTGCCATGCGGGTATATGGGATGGCACATGTACATCTATTCCCAGGGAGGCGCGTCCATTATAAGGTCTGAATCATGCCCTTCGGCGTCTGGACGCCGTCGTCAAGGTCGCCTTCCATGAGCTCGCCGACTTCGGTCCGAGCGCGGTCGGCTTCGCGCTGCTGCATCTTCTTCCGAACAAAGAAGGCGACGATGAGCACAAAGGCAAGGGCGACGACGACGACGAGCAGGATCCACCACCACGAAGTGTTGGCAGGGCTGCTGCTGCCGCCCGCCGTCGCTTTGCTGCTGCTGCTTGCGCTATCCGAGGTGGGAGTTGGCAGCGTCACGACCGACGGGCTCGTCGTAGCATTGGGCGAGAGCTCGCACTGCTGACCGCTGTAACCCTTGATGCACGTGCACGCGCCATCGATGCACTGGCCAAACTGGCCGCAGCTGCCGACGCCAGCTTGACAGCTGCTGTTGACGACCTTTTCGCACGCGGGCCCGTCCCAGCCATCGTTGCACTCGCACATGTACGACGCGCCGTTCTTGGTCTGGCACCCGCCGCGTCCGTTGCAGATGAGGCCGTTCGACGACTTGCATCCGCTGCTGCACACACCCTTGTTGCCGTTGATCGCATCGCAACGGTCGAGGGACATGCACATGTAGATGCCGGATTGGCCGTTGAAGGCCGCGCACGAGTTTTGAAAGTCCGAGCACTGCGACGCGTTCACGGGGCTCCATGCGCACACGAGCTGTCCCGTCGAGAGGAGGCCCGGGCAGTTACCGGCGACGTTGCCGCCGCAGCCCGGCGTCTGGACGCACGACTGGATCGACGTCGTCGCGCTGCCGGCGATGCAGACGCTGCCACCAGGGCAGTCGGTCGTGTCGCGACAGGCGTTGCCGATGAGACCCGAGGACTCCTGGAGGCGCCGGTGCAGGAGCGGCCACGGGTGCATCATGCTGCTGCGTACGGCGGCCGAGACGCCGGCGGCGACGACGGCAAGCCGGAGGAGGCGCAGCATGGGCGACGGTCGAGGCGAAAATGACACCTCGCCGGGCGGGATCTCGCCAGGTGGCAGGAAGCTTGGTGTTTGTATACCGCGGCGCCTGTCAATTTATTTCGTTTTGCAATAAAAACACTCGGCATTTGTATGGTGGCTGGATTTAGAAACCTGTAGGTTTAAATATAGATACTAGCATTTCATTATAGAGGTTTGTCGCTGCCGGTTTCAGCGCCAATTTGGGTTGCCTTTGGATAACCGCGGTTAGAACCAGCAACCTTGCGACTCGAGTAGCCCTTGGTTGTTCGTGTGAGAGCCTGCCGAAGGCGGCAGCAGTGACCGAGAAAAGGTAGCGGACGAGATGGATCGGCGGCGATATTCCCACTAATTTCGCAGGACGCGAGATACTGCCAGTGGTGGCTGCATTACAAGGCCTATCATCACCAGCGGTAGCTTTCAGTGTACCTCTGCACGGAGAAGGAGGAGGCGTTGCTGCTTCCAACTGCAAGGAGGCATGGATACAGTGCACTACGGTATTTCGCGTAGGAACGTTGAGGAAGCGCAGTTTATCGCGGCCAACTTGATTTTTTATTAAGCACCTGTGACCTGCGAATGGCAGTGAAGTGCAGTGGTAGATCTGAGGTTGCTCAATGGGCCGCCCTGAGACCACTAACCAGGCACAGTGGTTCCTGTGACGTAAAGACGCATGGACACAGTGGATGACGCATCGGCAGCGACGATGACAGCGCTGGTTTCACAGTGGTGTACAGTAGTAGTCTGTTTGACCGCCTTGGAGTTGTGCATCGTCAAATAAAAACGATGGGGGCAGTAGCAGAAACCGCGTTGAAACGAATCGTGGCCATGGAGAGCCGGGAGCCGGAGGTGCTGCGGTGTCGAGGTACTTTTTTCCAGTCCGTCGCATCTGTCCGTCGTCGTTCTTGCCTTGTAGAGAAGAAGAAGGAGGTACATTTGCAGGTAGCAGACGCCCCCGGCGACGCGACGGTGCGCCGACGCCGAACGACACCACTACAGCCCGTCGTCAACGTACGACATCGACGCAACCGAGGCGAAATACTCCGACGTGTAGAATTATGCGGCGGCGTTCTCGGCCCAAGCCAAGGTCGAGCGCATCCAAAACCACAAACTCAACCTCCTCCGTGCGTTCGAGCTGATTGAAAAGGTATGATTGTCAACCATGTACTCGACGCATACGACCGCTTGATGCAAACCGAAGCAACGACCCGAGAGTGTCAAGGCGACCAAGAGTATGCCCAAGCTGCGAACGCTGCACCGGACGACATCGATGCATACCGCCGCACCTGTCTTTGACCTGTCCGAGCTCATGGTCGTTCCATGTACGAGATGGAAAGCGGGATCCTCATCAGACTCTAGGCGTACGCCGACATATCGCCGCCCAAGCCCACGACCGAGCGACTACGCACATCGTCGCGCAAGGTCGTCGGCGCGCTTGCGAAACTCGACCGGCCGCAGTCGGCGACAGCGCTGACGCCTCCAAAGGCAGCCCGCTGCAAACGACCGCAGTCGGCGACGGTGGGATCACGCTTTTTTGTGATGTCATGTCGATGGATTTCGTTTAGGACCGGGTCCAACGCCAGGTTGAGAGCCAAGTCCAGCGGGTCTTGAACCGGTACTATGCCAAGTTTCAGCCGCATCTGCCGGTCGTCAAGACGTGGGCCGTGCCGCTCAGCGACCACCGCGCGCCAACGCCGTGCGATGGTACTGTGACGTTATTTGTATGGACGTAGCAGATTCTATGCATGGCTAGAAGGCAATTCGAGTGGTTTGCCGCATTTCCACCTGAATTTCCGTGGATTGCCATTGCGCAACGGTGGCATTCCTGGGTTTAATGTGCGGACGACTCCGAGCACGTTTGCGCTGCGGACGTTTGTGCCGCGCATGCTCGTTTCGGTCGACTTGGCCGGCACGCAGCTGAGTGATGCAGGGTGCTACGCCGTGGCCACGTACGACGGAACCATGTGTTTTCGGTCTACAGGATACCGACAAATAGACAACTTATCCACGAACCGTCGATCACGAGCCTTGACGTACGGTCCAACGCACTCACACTCGATGGCAGTGCGTCCCCAATATTGTCGTCGGAGCTGTGGACTGACGAGACGACGTGATAGTCCACGTCCTCCTTGACGCCGTGCAGTGTCGGGCCATGTACCACGCCCTCAACCACCGACTCGCACCGGTCACGACGCTCCTTTTGGCCAACGCCGGCGTCGACATGGACAAGGTTCAGAGTCTCGTGGCTGCTGCCAACCTCTCGGTGGTCGTCGTTGCGCCGGACGACGTCGACTGCGCCGCGCTCGGGGTCGAGCATCTTCTGCGCGACCAAACACAAAAGGACGGCATCGGCACCTCGGTGGCAGTTCCAAACGAGACACCCGTGCCACCACCAGCGCTCCGACTGCAGCGCCTGCCGTCGTACCACGCCGTCGCGGAGCCCACGGCCGCGACCGAGTACATCCGTGCGACCAAGCTGCTCCCTACGCAAGTGCTCTGCACGCCGTTGACAGAGACACGGCAGCCTCGCCGAGTCACCGACTTGACGTCGTCCGTCACACATCCTCACGGTCCGCCGTCGGCAAGCTCCGACGAGAGGCCCGAGGAAAATGTGACATCCGAAAAGTCGACGAGGAAGGTCCGTCTTGGAACGTACTTGGACCACCTCGAAGCCTCGGTGCACCAGCTGTGCACCGCGTCCCCCAAACATCATTTGGCGCGTGCTGACGTGGACGCTGCCCCCGCGCTCGCCCACCAAGTTGCTTTCAGCGCCGCCCACACGGCACTCTACCGCTTGTATCGTCAACCACCCGTCTCGGTACCTACGATCCCACGTCTCGATCTCGGCGTCCAAACGTCGTCGCATCCGTCGGCGGCCCCATGGCGACCGGAACACATGACGGTGGTCGGATCCGTAGCGCAGCAGGTTGCGGCGGCAAGTCTCCAATGGGCGCTCTTTAGTCCTGCGCCGTCGTAGGTATTCGTTGCATGGACAAGAACAACGTGTAAATAAGAAAGGAGTGTCCTATTGCATGACGATGATGATGCTGGGTGCTGGCGCATCTGCCCGCTACGAGGCCGAGGTCAGTGTCGCGTGGAGCTTCTGGACAAGGCCAACGAGCATCGGATTGCCGCCTATCATATTCGCATGCTGCTGCCATCTGTACGATCCGGATCGCACGTACCCAAAGCAGCAATTTCGCTGAGGATCTCGGTGTACAACGCCTCGAGATACGCCTTTGTGTACTCGAACGCGCCCGTCTCGGCGAGGTACTTGACAGCGTGCTCCTTCACGCTGCGGTTGGTCGTGCGTTGCTTGAGGATGCTCAGGAGCCGGTGGTCGCTCGGGTCCTTCTGGATCCCATAGAGCAGCGGAAAGGAAAACTTGCCTTCGGTCAAGTCTTCGCAGTAGCTCTTGTGCTCCATGTAATCGGTGTCGACGAGGTTGATATAGTCGTCGCGGATCTGGAAATACAGGCCAAGCGAGTTGACGAGCGGAATAAAGTCCGAGGTGCAGTCGCTAAACGCTTGCATGAGACCGACGGCGAGGCGGAAGAGGCCGCCTGTCTCTACCCATGTCGTCGAGTTAGCACATCCTTGCCACAGAAGGCGAGACATCGTACTGTTGATGACCATGGCTTTGTACGCGTCTTCGGTCGGGCACGATGCCGTGTCACGCCACAAAATGTCCTGGCCTTGGCCGCGGTGGAGGTTGATCATTTCGCGAATGTACAGCTCCATCGCACGCGGGCTCCCGAGCGCGTTGCAGCGCTCGAGCGCGAGGAAGAAGGCAAAGTTGGCGCAGTTGATCGTCGACGGAATCCCAAAGATGGCATGCGCCACCGGCTGCCCGCGCCGGAGCTCCGAGTTGTCTTCAATGTCGTCGATGAGCAAGCTCGCGTCGTGGAGCGTGCCCACAATGTCCTTGATCGCCGCCACCTTGTCGTCCGGAATCGCGAGCCAGAGCTGGAACGCGTCGACCATGATGGCCCGGATGTTCTTGCCGGGCATCGCGCGGATGTAGTACCATGGCTCCAGAAGGCTCTACGACGCATCGCCATGAGACCCTCATCCATCCTCGATAGAGCGGCCTACATGGTCGTCGTCTGCCATCGCGTCCGCTGGGATTTTCTGAAAGTGAAATCTCGCAGGAATCGAATTTTGTCCAGGATAGCGCGTCACGTCGGACCACGTCCCCGACTGCAACTGCCATGTAAGACTCGACACTCGTCGCGTCGTTGGATCCAAGGGACATCGATGTTCTCGTGTATTATGAGGCTCTTGGCTAGCATTCATTCTCTAGCCGACAACTCTTCGCTACGGGAGCTCCATCGCCGAGCACCACCGCCGTGACCATCAACTGCCGTCAATACAAAAGTGTCGCGAAGAGTCGTGGTGATGCACATGGCATTCCCGACTGCCTCGGTGAGTATGGCTACGCGGGCTTTTACGGTCACACGCTGTTGCACTGGGCGGCCGTGACAGACACGCTGCAACTTCTCCTCGAGAAAGGCGCGAGCCTCAACTTCCAGCACGCAGGCGTTGCAACCATAGCTTCTACTAGGGGCCTCAAGCGAGCCCATCGCGCTAAATTGCATCATCCACCAGTGTCGAGAGCCCACAGGCGTCGAAGAGACAGGCGCGATGCGATGGCCGCGTTGTGGCACGGCGTGGGACAGGCTGTCGTTGGCAAATCAGACACCATGTCCATGACGTGGTGTTTGGGCGTCAATTTGATGGTATCGCAACAAGCTCCAACAATTCAATCAACAGTGTGCTATCGACGAAGGCTCAATAGCGCTCGGCGAGGATGTTGGTGACGAGGGCGGTCCAGCCCGTGAACGGATGGCAGCGCTGGCCCTTCCCCGAGACGTCGTTGTACTGCTCGTGAAAGAAGCCCGTGCGCTCGTACTCGGCTGCAATTGTGTCGACCACCGATGTTCGGAGCCGGGCGTACACGTCACCAAACGCCGCCCGTGTCGACGCGTCGGTCGCATGCGCCGCATAGAACGAAAAGCTCTCGAGCGCGAGGTAGTTGAGGTTGATCCAGATGGCGCCGCGCCAGTACGGAGCGTCGCCCGGCGCGTTCGGGCGAGCGTAGTAGACGTCGGATGGCGACAGCGACCGGAGACCATGCGGTGTCAAGAGATGTGTCTCGAGCGTTGCAAGAAGCGGGCGCAGCTTGGGCGAGTCCACGGGGACGAGTTTGAGAAAGACGGGGAAGAACGACACGTAGCCAATGTGCTCGACAAACTGCGGGCGCAACTAGACAACACCAATAGTGTCATCTCGAAAAAACAGATAAATATGTGTCGACGTACGGTTTTCGGCATAAAAATCTGCTTTTTGAGCAACCCGCCGGCGCCATCCCCGAGCGGGTACAAGAACCGTGGGTGCGACGCCGGACAGACGTCCGAGCCGTCGCTTCGCTGCAGTTGCCGCGCCGACGCCGTTGCATCGATACCCCTAACCCCACAAGACGCGGTGAAGCCGAGACGACGACGATCCATAAAAGGACGTACGCGCCGTCGACGGTCGCACACCGAATCACAATGTGGTCCTCAAAATGACCGTCCGCACTATGCAGGCCATAGTCGAGGTAGAGGCCGTTGGACCAATGGTGCGCGTCAAGTGCCTCCAAGTACGTTGCATGCAACGCCGAGAAGGTGCTGCCGTCGTGGCCGATGGCAGCCGCCACGTCGGCTAGCACGGACGCCGCCTAATGCAATCCAACGATACCGTTAGTCACCGAGAACAGTAGTACCGTTAACGCAAGAAATACCTTGGCCATCCACGCCAGTAAATCCACATGGCGCTCGTCGGTGGACGGCGACGACGCCCGCGGGTAGTCGTCCAAGCCGGACGCGAGCGTGTTGGGCATGAGGCGGCCGTCGTTGTGGCGGCCGCGCCATCGAAACGTGTGCTTCACGTCGCCTGCCTGCGTTGTCTGGAACCACTGAAACCACGTGACGAGCTTGGGCCAATGCGCGAGGAGCCACGGACGCGCGCGCTCGAGGTGCGCGAGCTTTTCGATCGCGAGGAGGAGCGTCGGCGGGTTCGCATGACTCGCATGCTGCACGAGAAACTCGGACGGCACGCGTTTTTGCGCCAAGTGCCCTAGACACTCGACGTGTGAGCTTCAAGTGCGCGCATGCAAGCGCATCATATACCGCGAATCTGCTCGCGGGCCATGTAGCCTTCCTCGTCCATCGTGTGCAGCCAATGGGAGAGAACTTCCATGCTGATGTCCATGTCAAAGTGCACAATGCCAAGCTGATGAAAACCCTCGTCCCAGAGAAAACCTCTGGGAAAAAACGAGCGCGACGGAACCGCCGAGAAGAGCGGGCGTGGCGCCGTCTCCTCGATGCGTCCGTGGTCCTCGAGGTAGATGCTACAATATCCAATATGTCGTACACGATGGAACATACTGTCATGTCTACCTGCCGTAAAAGTAGCCAATGCCACCGATGAGGCTGCTGAACGCCGCTTCGGCCAGCGCAATGTGCTTGGCCGAGCTCGATTTCGCCGCGAGGCCAAACGTGTCTTCAAATTGACGTCCAAACGTTGCGCTATAGTCGGCAATGACATCATTGTACACAACGACGGGCGTCGACTGCAGCACATTCGTGTCGTCGTCGGTCGCTTCGTTGTAGACGATGTGCAGCGCAACGTCCGAGGCGCGGCGAGGGTCGTAGCGCAGTTGCAAGACGACGATCGAGCTCTCGTCGTCGACGTCGTTGGGCAAGACGATCGCCGCGTCCGTGCTTCCGGGCGTCCGTGCCGCCAGTTGCACGAGACGGTCCTTGACGTTGACGACGTTGACGCCGGCGTCACCCCAAAAGTGCAAACTCGGCACATCGCCTGTCACATGCGCCTGAACGCGCGTCGCAAAGTTAAAGGTTGCGTCTATTGCATGCTCGGCGCGGACACTGAGCTCGATGCACGTCACGTCGCTCGATGCCATGGGCTCGACGCATGACGACGGCTCGTCGATGGTCCACTGCAGGTGCTGGAGCACCTCGTCGCGGCAGGCGTGGCCCATCTGGTCGTCGCCGCAGCCCACGTCGATGTAGAAGAAGAGCGACGCGAGCTCCGGAAGGCCCTTCTCAGCGTACAGAGGCGAGACAGTGATGCGCGAAGCCCACGAATGCGTCGCGACGCTGCCGTCGTGTGCCGGTGGCTTGAGGAACGTCGTCTCGATGGCCATGCGGTTGAGCCGGTCGCGGATCGTCTGCTGGCCGAACGATCGCCCATTGTGCTTGGTCCAGCCGTACGACTCGAGCCGGTCGCGCTCCGAACACTCGTGCTTGAGCTGGCTCACGTCTTCATTGGCCGACGTCCAGAGAAGGCCTGCGCTGACATGCGTCGGGTGCGTCCGCGATCGGACGCCAAAGTAGAGACCCGAGTGGTAGGTGCCCCAGCGCAGGCTGTCGTCGCCCGCGCACGACGCGGTGATGGCCGCAGCAACGGCCAACGCCACCGTCCACGTCATCGCCTTATCGAGTTGCCTAATGCAAAGGAAACCAAACAGTATTACACTATTTCAGATGAAGATCGCCAATCGACGTTATATAGTATATGATACTTGACCATACTCAAACGACTACATGTACTGACCTGACACCTAGTACAGCGGCCGCACGCATCACACGCACGGTGTCGAACTGCAGCTACTGCTTTGTTGATTGACGCAAAGAATGTCGTATCTATCTATCTATCTATCTATCTATCTAACAACGTTCAAATGACCCTCGAGTGGCCGTGCACGAAGCCTCCACGACGGCGCCGGGTGTCGAAGCACTCATCGTGGGCAGTCGCACGCGGCCTGCCTCGTCTTCTGGGGTCAGAGAATAGACATACTAGGGTAGTACCTATGTGACCCGCTCGACGCTCGAGTTTTATTATTGAACGCGATGGCTCGGTAGACGACGGTGATTGGCAAAGGTGTCGTCTAGCTACAGTACGTGTTCGGGCGCGAGCGTTGGCGTGATTCAAATGCCGGTGGCCGACTCGGAGGCGCTGCGTCCAAACGTTGCAGGCTGGGCCCAGCCGGGCTTTTCACTCCCGGAAGAGCGCGGGAGGTCCGTCTCGGTCGGACGGGCTTGGCTGTTGGCTGAAAACATTGCGGCTTGATCCATGTCTCTCTTCGGGCGCACGTTCCTGGTCGTCTCTGGGGTCATCGCGTGTGCATCGGCTGCGTACTGGCCATTGATCGACACTTGAGACGTCGGATTGGCGCCATTGCTCCAGCCAACGTTGTGCGCCTCTGGCTTGGACGCGATCGACAGCGACGTCGATGGCGGTGCATGCATTACGGATCGTGCCACCATGCTGCATGGCATTTGGTCGGGGAGAACGTAGCGCAGCTTTTGGATTTCGCGGACGACCGCGCTCGTCTCGACCGGCAAGGCCGCAATGCACTGTACGGCGAAGTCCAAGATGTGACTGGGATAGGTGGCCGCGGCGGACTTGGTCAATAGCGGCTGCAACGCCTGGATCGCCGTCGTCAACGACTCGGCGGGGTCGTTGCCGATGCAAGGCGACTCGCTCGAATGGAAGAAGGCGGTGTCGAGCGCTGCGACCTAGTACAAGGGCCGTGGGCGACGCTGACACACATCTAATGACCTGCTCCTGGATCGGTGCGGCGCGTTGGCTCCCGCATGGCGCCAAAGGCGAGGTCGTCTTCATCGATGGCCAATTCGAGAATGCCGCCCTTTCTTTCAAGCCGCGAACGCTTGCAATCAACTTGATCATCCGGATTCTCATATAAATATGCAGTTTTTGAAATTTGGACTCAGTATCCGGAAATGTAATGGAGAAGGCAGCCAACCGCAAGGGTCTATGCAAGCAGTGGCTCGAGGCAGCTCGGCTAAGCAGCTGGTCCATACAAAAACTCAATTCCATAAGTTGACTCTGTTTCAGTCTACCTGTATACTATCAAGCTATCAGGCATGTCTCACAACCCCCGCATTTTGCGCAGCTACGGCTGCATTGCCGCCATCAACGGCTCTGTGGCGTCAACCATCATCATCCCCAGACCTGTGTTGTAGTACACTGGGAGTGGTGCCGTCTCGATGCGCGCGTCGTCCTCGGCAGCAAAAATAAAGTTTTAGAGAATTCAAATCGGTTTTCGAGGGTCACGCAGCCCCGCCGATCGCCTCGAACCTCGTCGCATTGCACGCGTCTCTCACTGTCAGGCAGCTGTCTGCGCCGGTGCTAGTCTTGCTGGACGAGCACCCGCGTGGCTGATGTGTACCGGTATGTCAATATTATGACCTCAAACTTGCGCCTCAAATGTTCCTTCAAGAGCCAACGTAGGATCCATGAATAGTGTTAAGTTAACACTATATCGAGAAAGAGCAATCTCGTCGCAGTTTGGCTTTGGCACGATGGGTCGCCAGGTGACGATCGTCTTTGGGAAGCAGTCGGCGCAGCTGTCGATTGACAGTGACGCAGTGCTGCCCGTGGCCGAGCTCAAGGCGCGCATCGAGCCGCTCTTTCATGTCCCGGCGACGGCGCAGAAGCTGCTCTGTCGAGGCAAGGAGCTCAAGACAGGCGCGACGGTAGATCTCAGCACGCTGCCATCAACGGCCAAGATCATGCTCCTTGGACAGCCTAGTGCTGCACCACGCGCACCAGCCGCAGCACCGATGCCGGCAGAGGAGCCCGCGCGTATCGCACCTACGGCTGCGCCGCCCGTCCTTGTCCTCCTTGACAACCAAACGCAGGTTGACGTTGTCCGCGGCAAGGCGCGCTGGTCGTTTGCAATGGACCAAGGCGCCGACATTGCCAGCGTCAAGCAGCGAGTGGAAGCTGCGACGGGCGTACCGGTGGCGCGCCAGCGGCTGCTAAGTCGCGGCAAGTACCATGAGAACAGGACGGTGGTCTCGTCGCTTGCGAGTCGGCGCAAGACGACGTTGATGCTGCTCTACGACGAGCTGCAGCACACACACATGGATATCGACCGCATGACGACCGATATGGAGCTCGAGCTCGCGGCGTATGCGGCTCAGCTGCGCGAGCTCGACGCCAAAGTCGCGCGGAATTTCTTCGATCCGGCCGACCTGAAGCTCACGCTCGCGCACCTCTTGGACCAAGTCGAAATTCTGCTCAACAACGCGCAGATCGCTCTCGAGACCAAGTCGTCGCCGGCGCTCGTGGCCGTGCAGACAGCCATCGCGGCGCTGCGCCAGGATATCGAGGCACTCATCATGGACAGTCGCACGCGACATGCTTAGTCCTCTGGGGTCTGAGAATTTGCCTATTGATATAATTAGTGTCCAACTCGATATGGCGATTCTCCCAAGGGTCCTCCAGCTCTTCTTTTCTGTCCAACTACACTACAATGTATAAAAACGCAGGCTCTAGTAGTCGGTCCACCGGACAGAGGAGTGTGTGTGTGTGTTTCAAACGACTCCATGTACACGACATTATCAAAAGGTCTCTGCGGAAACAGAGGTTCAAGCAGGTCAGTAGACACTTACACTTGTTGTCCGCTCCCTTTCCGACTCGCACCGTCAATGTGTTGGTGGAAGTCCATGGGCGTGGTCCTGCGTGCTTCAACATACGCATGCTCGATCCACACCATATATGTCGTCTGTATTTTATGTCGTCGTACAAAATGACAGCTCGGAAAGGGTCCGAGGCGCGGCGGCGTCGTCGAGGCTGTCGTCGCTGCCGTTCGTTTGCGCCGACTGGCGGAGCGGGGGCTGGGCGGCGGGAGCAAGTGCAGTCGTGTCGGGTTATGTGGTCGGGCACTCGGGCGTGATGGCTGGCATCACTCGAATGCCGTTGGTCGACTCGGATGCGCGAAATGTGAACGTCGTCGGTTGGCGCCCGACGTGCTTGTTGTTCTTACCCGGAGTCGAGAGCGGCAATTCCGACGACGTGCGTAGCGGCTCTGTCACTTGGTCGGTCACTACAAATGTCACGGGCTGGCTCGTGGACTTCAGCTTTGGACGTCCGTCGATGCTCGGGACCCGGTCCGTAGGAGCCGGCGGCGTGGGTGGCACTGTCGTGGAAGCTTCGGTCAATGCTTGCATCCGATCCTTCGGTGGGCGTGGAAGCTGCCAGCCTTCGACCCCGTTCGGGGTCACCGCTGGGAGCGTCGGGTGGGGCACGGTCGTGTACCGGGCATCAATGGCTTCGATCGGCGTGAACGCGGCTGGGTTGCCCGTACCTGGTCGTTGCGCTACGGGCTTGGACGCGATCGGCAGCGGTTGCACCATTGGCGGTGGGTACGGCTGTTCATACGGCATCGATGGCGCACCCCCTCTGCATGGTATTTGCTCGGCAAGAACGTAGCGCAGCTTTTGCACTTCGCGAACAACCGCGCTTGTCTCGGCCGGCAAGGCCGCAATGCACTGCACGGCGAGGTCCAAGATGTGACTGGGATAGGCGGCCACGACGGTCTTGGTCAATAGCGGCTGCAACGCCTGGATCGCCGTCGTCAACGACTCCTTCACGTTCCCGTCGCCGATCGGCGGCATGGCTGCCGGCATGTAGTAGCGATGTTGCGGCGGCATGGCGCGTGCCTCCATGAGATAGCTGTTTTGCGCCCCAGCGTACGGCGGCATCATCGCATTCCTATGACGAGACTGTCGTCAGCAAGCGAAATCTTTCGGTCGCCGTACGGCTGCAGCTTTTTCTGGCCCATGGTGACCTCGGCCATGAAACTCAGCGCATTGGTTCCGTGCGAGTCCGCCCTATCTCAGCACATGAGGTCTCCCGGGAATGGTAAAAAGGTGTGTACATGTGCCCGCTCTTAAGGGCGAGGTGGTTCTTGTACCGGTACTCGCACTGTTTGGCACTACGTACGCGCAACGTCCGTCACATCGGCAACACACAAGAGGCCAGCGTACGTTCGCCGCGGAATCCTCTCGGCTACCATCGTCCAGCGCCGCCACGTCACGTGCTTGGTTTCTTCCACCGCCATGCGGAGCGCATTGTCTTCGGTGCTGGTCCATGC
This sequence comes from Saprolegnia parasitica CBS 223.65, assembly GCF_000151545.1. Classification (NCBI taxonomy): domain Eukaryota; phylum Oomycota; class Saprolegniomycetes; order Saprolegniales; family Saprolegniaceae; genus Saprolegnia; species Saprolegnia parasitica. The sequence continues at coordinate 333,932 of NW_012156422.1, forward strand.
CCCTTCCTTGCGCCCTTCTTTGGTCGAGTCTTCCCATCGCTGCCGACATTGCGCATCGTTACGGCCGGGCACCTTGGTCGCAATGGTCTACATGCGCGATTCAGCGACGCCAATCGTCATGGGCGACGGGCGCACCTTCCACTTGCCACGGCCGGCGCCGACCGGGTGCGTGGCTTCAAACTCGGCGACCGCATGCTTGAGCGCCTCGACCTACGAGGGCATGAGCAACGCCGTGGCATGCTAGCAAGGCCATGGACCTGCTCCTTGGTCCATGCAGAGCGCTCGCCCTTCTTCTTGGGCGCCGTCGGCGAGGCTGGCGAGTTTGTCGCTGTGCTCATGCTGTGGCTACCGACGAATTATCAATGTATTAATAATATGAAAAAAAAAGTGTCAGTTCTTAGTATCAGTTTGTCGAGCGCACTGACATTATAAAGTCTTTTTCCGCTTCGACATACAAACAGCGTGGTATTTAAAAAAGGCAGCGGATATTTATATATATACGCGCCACATCTATTCCACGAGCCGTACCTCCCGGATATGCTTGTCGTATCCGGAGTTCCCGATACTTCAGCGCAAACCAGCCAGACGGCAGCCAATCCCCGTCACTCAAAACGGCTGGCAAGTTGACACTTTGCTGCCCATCACGATCGTACAGTTCCGCAGAGTCGGCTCGAGCTAAAAGAACGCTCTTGTGACGTTGCCTCTCGTGCAAGGTACAAGAACGAGGACATGGAACCGAGCTAGTCTTGCAACCACAGCACCCATAGATCGTTCAAGGACTGCGACTCTTGCAAGAAAGCCACCGCCAACGGGCGGATAAACACCTCTCATTGGATAAAATGGCCACCAGGAAGCAAGGTCATTGGCTATTGGATTGCATTTGTAACGCTACGACGCCAATTGATACAAATACGTGGCAACGCCCAGCGGACCACAAGTATGATGACGTTGGCGGGAACTTGGTTTTTAGTGGCAAAAATGTACTTCATCTAAAGCGTCTATTCAAGTTTGCTATATAGTTCATGGAGGCGTCGGACGATAGTGTCCTTGGCTGCTACATATGACTGGGTGTCCGTAGCTTGGTCTATCGCTTCTACTCGATCGAGGTGTACCGCTCTGCGGTGGATGGCGACTACTGGCAGTGCCACTGGCCCATGCGTCGTACTTGGTCTGTGGGGCTCTTCGGCGCCACATTTCTCGCCGGACGGCCGTATCGGCTGGGGTCGATGGTGTAGCTCCTTGTTTCGAGCTGTCGAGATATGAGCGGCAACGATGCTCTACTGCACGCCATGGGTTGATGCAGCAGACCAGCACGCAGATCGTGCAGTCCCATCATAACAGCGGTGTTA
>NW_012156422.1:335380-341098 GCF_000151545.1 Saprolegnia parasitica CBS 223.65
AAACGATCCCAGCGTGACGCACGTGGCCTTGTCCACACGAGCCGGGTCCCTCGTTCGGACATCGCCTTTCTGTCAACGACTATGGCGGCGTAGGACACAACGTGTGTCCTACGCCGCCAATGGCACGTAAAGACACTTATTCGATTCTGCTGGCGCGCGAGTTGGGTGTTATGAGCTTGGCGCGCGTTTTAAAAGACGCGCAAACATATATTATACTGATCCGAGCCAGCCAAAGTTTGGATAGAAATTTTTATAGCATAAATCGGACCGATCGAGTGTGGCTGGGGTGCCTTTTACGAGGGCTATAGCCGTTTTGCCCATGAAACATTCCTTCCAGATACGCTCCCATACGCTCCACAACCTCCTTTGGCAAAAACTGCCGCATAGTTCTGCCACATGATCTACCTCCAAGCCTTCTCCTCACCTTACCTCCTTGAATGAACTCAATATCTCTGACATTGAGTACGCGAGAGGTATGTATTTTGAAATCCTTATCTCCAAAATACAGGGTCTTTGTTTACCAGGTACGGTGTTGTCAATATTAGTGTACTAGTAGACTTACATGCAAAATGGCACTAGTCCTTTTCACGGAGCTGGAGACTGGGTTAGAGTTGTTGCGAACGCATACTAGTACAGCACTTGAGCCCTTATAAACGATAACTATTTTAGACGACGTTCCAGTGGAATCGATCATGTCGACATAAACAGATAGAAGGTTCGTCTCAATTGAGGATAAAGGCGAGGGAGAGAGCTTGCTTTGTTGGTTGGTCCAGTGGTTGGGCGCCACGCATTTTGGCTTGGGCCTGCGCATAGCTCTTTCGCCGCCGAGCGCGCTCTTCGTCCTGGTTTTGCTCGTAGCGCACCTTGAGCTTGGCGAGGACCTTGTCGCGATGCCGTCTGTAGTACGTCTTTGCGCGTTGCCGACTCAGCTCCATTTGCGCCGGCGTTTGCTGGCGACGAGGGCGCGGTGGCGACACTGCTGTAGATGGCGGTGGGTTGGCCTCTGCCATGAAAAAGAATAGTCCGCTGCATTTGCCCTTAGAGCCAGCAAGGAGGGCCGAAAGGTACTACTGTACTATCAATGACTACTACAGTGATACTTTCATATTTACGAAGAGTCGTACCACACGACCACGTGGTGTCGTTGCTGCCAAATCGAAAGTCCCACCCCTATTATATATGAGGTCCCACCGCTATTATCAAGATTATAAAAGATTCGTTTCGCCTCCGACAGAAGCGTACGTAGTAGAATACAAATGTCTAGCACATCACAGCCGTAATACTCGGCTCGTTTACGTTGGAATTATGATAGCGAGTCCTAATTTGACTAACAAATGTAAGACAAGGTGGCGTCCCAGTGCCTAACATTAATGAGTGTTTCTACCTCGTTTCATTTCGAGTCCACTATGAATGTCGGTGTTTTAATTAAATTAAAGAAGTTTCTTTACATGACATAGAAACACCCTGAACGAATATGGTGGCGGCGTAGGACACACGTTGTGTCCTACGCCGCCATAGTCGTTGACAGAAAGGCGATGTCCGAACGAGGGACCCGGCTCGTGTGGACAAGGCCACGTGCGTCACGCTGGGATCGTTTCTGCAAGCATTTAGAAGGACCCACTTTCGAGGACAGCAGCTGGTTTTGACAGGGTGGTTGTGTCGGTGTCGACCACCTAGGGTCTAGAAACTGCTTATTGAGACCACGTGTCAGAGAGTGTAGCTTTCGATGGTCCCCACGTTTTCGCGCACTCGTCGCACGGCACCATGCAAAGTGGTTTTACGGACCTTTGGTAGCCGTCGTTTCGAGTCGACACCTCAATATAAAACTATTGCATTCGTAACGGCTTTAGCTCATCATCAGTATTCGGGCAGAGTTGCAACTTCTCTGCACAGCGTGGTGTTCCCAGAGATACTGGACATGACGACGACACGCTGCGCCTCAGCATGATAATGGCACCATGGGTCTCTCCTGTTTGGGCGCACCCAAACTGCTCCCTACCACTCGATCGGCGTCTGATTTGGAGTGTCTTTCTTCGTTCACTATTTAGCTCGCACGATCGATTCCATGTCCCTACCCGTAAACGTTTCTGTCCTCGGTCGCTCGAGAAAGCCGCAGGCAGTCTTCTACAACAAAACAACCTTCCGCAGCGCTACCACCCCATTGCCTAATCACGATCGGTTCGCACCTGTATAGTACTGAACAGACTAGTATAAACGAGTATCGTCGCCTTCTGGGACCGTGGTCTCTGCAATATTTCCAGTCGCTACCACCAAGGACATTGGCCATCGCTCGTTGTTGTGGTCGTCACGACTTCGTTTGAGTCCTTGTCACGCGTGTCGGTTGGCTCGAGTAGTATTCAACGCTCATTAATGTACACCCACATACTCCTCTCCCTTTGAAGACTACGTTATCAGGTCGCAAAGCTACTCTTTCTTTCCTTTCACACGTGTCGTACGCCCATGGGCGCTTCAACGTTTCTGCGAAAGACAGCCGCGAGTCTTCTATGGCCATAGCATACAAACACCAAGACAACACCTTCCTTGACGACACGCATCCTGGTCCGATACAACGAGCGTCGTCTCATCGTCGTTGTTTAAGACCATGGTCTCCACCATGATGTCCAGTTGCTGCCACCCACCCCGACACCGACGCGTTCGTCAGTGCCCCCGACTTCACTGCTCACTTTCAATTTGGCGCCGTCCAACCTAGTACGCTATGCAGCGCGAAGTGGCAACGACGGACCGCGTCTCGTACATTGCGTCCTTTGACAAGCACGCGGCCGACGGCAACGACTACGAAGATGCCAAGACACCATGTGACCTCGAAGGCGGCGCGCTCCGCGACGGCGGCGCCCTTGTCTACTCGTCGCTCGAGGTCCTCGCGCTCATCTACCAGTACGCGATGGTTGGCATCGTCTACGGCGGCTTCGGTGTCATGAAGTACCCGATTTTGACCGGGTACTTTGGGCTCGAGACCAACGTGCTCAACTCGGCGAACGCGCTTTTGAATCTCGGCTGGTCGCTCAAGTTTGTGTTTGGTATGCTCAACGACTGCTTCCCCATCTTTGGCTACCAGCGCAAGCCGTACATGCTCGTCGGATGGGGTCTCACAGCCGTGCTTCTTGTCGTCACGGCCATTCGCCCGGCGGGCGAGGCCAACTCGCAGGTCGACGGCGCGACGTTTGCGCTTCTGTGCACGTGCACCGGGTTTTGCTACGTCATGGCCGACGTCGCGCAAGACGGCTTGATGCTCGCGTACGCGCAGCGCGAGCCGCTCGCAGTCCGCGGCCGCCTCCAGTCGTACATTTACGGCACGCGGTTTGTCTTTTCGGCCATCATCAGCGCCATCTGCGGCTTCTGCCTCAACTCCAAGCAGTTTGCCGGCCAGTTTGACTGGGACATTGGCGTCAACGGGTACTTTTGGATTCTGGCCGTTCCCGCTGTCATCAACATTCCGATCGTCTGGTTCTGCATCAAGGACACCAAGACCGAGGCGGTCCAGTTCAGCGTCTACTTCAACCAGCTCTGGACGCTCGTCCAGAAGCGCGCGGTGTGGCAGGTGCTCATTTTCAACTTTGTGTTCAACTTTTTCACGACCAGCATCCTCTCGACCGCGAGCTCGTATGTCATGCTCTACTGGGCCGGGGTTGAAAGTCTCAACTACTCGATCATCTCGGTCGTCGGCAACCTCCTCTTTGCCGTCGTGCTCTACGTCACGGGTACGTACGGCACGCACTGGAACTGGCGCTACGTGCTCGTCTCGACCGTCCTCGTCGCCAACGTCATCGACTCGATCTGTCAGTTCTGCACCATCTACGACGTGGTCCGGTACCAGTGGTTTTACCTCGGCGTGCCGCTCCTCGAGCAGATTCCGCTTGGCATCAACTTTGTCGTCGGGACCTATGTCATTGTCGAGCTCGCCGAGCTGGGCAACGAAGGCGTCATGTACGGTCTTCTGACGACCGTCTCCAACCTCCCGGGCACCTTTGGCACGCTCGTCTCCAACGTCATTTGCGCGCAGCTCGCGTTCAGCAAGGCGCTCATCGAGGAAGACGCGCCAGCCACGCGTGACGCCGTCGCGCAGTCGTACTACATTCAGTACGGGTCCATGGTACTTGGGTGCTTGGCCGTCGTCTTGCTCCCGAGCCAGAAGGCCGCGGTCGCCGAGCTCAAGAAGAACGGCGGCAGCCAGCCGCGGATCGCCGCCTTCATCTTTTTCACGCTCTTTACGACGCTGTGCGTGGCCATCACGGGCAGTCTCAGCTCCATGTACGAGAGCACCAACTGCCTCATGCTCGCGGGCGGTGGCGGCTGCGAAGTCGAGCCCTCGGGCACGTACCTCCTCGGCATCTTTGTGCCCGTGGGTCTCGCGCTGCTCTTGATCGCCAAGTTTACCTTCTTCCACTAAGTTGATCGGATGGAGACGCTCTCGATGCTGCGTCGGAGGCTAGCAGCCATTTGTACTGTGTAAAGTGATGTGGCTTTTAAGAGTTGTGCTTGGAGTCTCGATGGATGGCAACAACTACATCCGCATGGGATGTACCACCCTATCGAGTGGCGAACAAGTTGGACCAGGGCACACCAACGACACAAGATACGCCTCGGTGGTAGACGTACGAGTCCACCGACTGGACAAAAGGTCGTCAACGAAGAGCTATCTATATCGTGACGCAGCGGACATCCGTGGTGCTCGCTGCCGAACGAAAACCTCTGTCGCGTGACCCTGCCTTGATACAAAAGCGGCACGCGGATTGGCTGTTGGGAAATCGTTTTTAGCCAATGAAAACGCGTGATGCTTACGGTTGTCGGGTCGCAAGCCGGGATACGAACCGACCGACAGCTTGCACAGTCGTCTAGTCTTTTAGTATACGAATCGAGTTGTCGTCCATCTTTCGTGTTGCAGATGCTTAGCGTCACAATGACTACTCAGCCATCCACGTGGTCCGGGCACAGGCACGGGTTGCAGCGGCAGACCGGGCAGCCGCACGTGTGGGCAAGCACGCGACAGAGGCACGGGTTGCAGTGGCAGTCGGGGCAGGCGCACGTGTCCATCAGCATCGTCGTCGTCGTCGTCGTCGTTGGCATTGTGTGGTTGTCGTCGTCGCAAGCAAAAGGCAAACTGAATCACGACTTGACCGTCTTATTGTGATGGACTCGCCGTTGCGCTGCCTTTTCCACGAAAAGGAAACGGGACAAGATGCAGAGACGTTGATGGCATTGGGAAAGCATTGCGCTGTCGACGAGTGCCGAGTTTGTAGGGAGCGAGCAAGGCTGTCGCGTCAACAACAGTCCGTGGGATCGCGAGCGTACTCCAGCAAACGACATGGCCTTGCGCAGCGATGGCACGCCAGGGGACATGTAGCCGTGCTTCAAGGCCACGCACCTTGCGAGGATGGACTCGACGCATCACTTCGTCACTTGTCAGCTCGGCGACAGCTGGCACCACGAAAGCCACCAGGCCGAGAGATCGACACTGCGCTAGACGTAATGAGACGTGCTTTATACTTGAGAGCTCTGCACATTTCTATTACCTCGCATTGTGGCAGCCGCAGCCATGAGTGTGTAGCTGTAGCTGGCCGTTGGAGCAGCTACACAGGTTCACCGCGCCAGGATGCCACGTCGCTGCAGCCCAGATGGGTTTCATCCGGATACCATGGCCATGGTGTGGGGGATGGCCACAAAAAATCTACTCAACAGCCGACCGACCAGCATGTACAG
>NW_012156422.1:341198-352608 GCF_000151545.1 Saprolegnia parasitica CBS 223.65
GAGTCTCAGGTAGAGACACGAGTGATCCTTTGTGAAGTGGTGCATCAACGTCGTACGCCAGCTAGCTTGCGCTCGAGGGCCGCGCGGCCGTCGCGGTAGCGCAAGTGGCGCGCTCGGAGCTCTTCTCGCTCGGCGAGCATGCCCTTGAGTTTCCGCAAGCAGTTGATATGGCGCGCCACCTTGTTTTCAAGACGCATCTACACCCGAGTGAAATTTTGTAAGAGACAGAATGGACAAGAAGACAATGTACTTCTTCCCGGCGCTCGTCGGCTTCGTACTGTCGGATAAACTCGGCCGTGACCTCGAGCGGCTTCATGTTTTCCTCTTCTTCGATCTGCTGCCGCCGCTCGTGTCGCTCGTCGGCGTCGACGATCGCCGCCACGCGCAAGTCTTCGCGCTTGAGTTTCTAGAGGTGGATGAGATCAGGGAAATAGGTTGGCGAGCGAGAGACTTTCGTCTTGATGAGCGCGGCCTTGAGCGCGGCTTCGTTGGCGAGCTTGTGCCAATTGAGAAGCTTCATTTCTTGCTTGATCTCGTCCAGCTGCGACGAGTGTCCCCGCCGGGGGCGTGCGTACTCGGCCGCGATCGCTTCGACCCGGGCATCGTCGTCGTCGTCGTCGTCGTCTTCGTCGCTCGTCGTAGGCTTGAAGGCTTCGAGCTCCTTGACCCAGCCCGAGTACGTTGATGCGACCGCCATCGGTCCAGGTCGTCGTCTCAAAGCTAAAATTATGCCCTTCGAGTCCCAATCATCGGAAGAAACCATCGACTAGACTATATATATATATGGACGCCATCAACGAGGCTTTTTTGGATTCGACGAACGATGAACCAACTACAAACGACTACAGCAGCTCGGTCGGCACCTGCAGCGCGTCAAAGAGGCCGTCGACGCGACGCACTTGGTACGTCTCGATCGTGTGGGCGAGGTGCACATGCGGCGAAGCACTCGCGTCCGGCGGGGCGAGCGAGTGCACGGCCATTGTCACATGACACGTCGCGGCCGTCACGCTCTCGATCCGCAGCCTACACGATCCAAAGGGCCATCAGCCAAGTTGTCTTCAAGCAAGGATGCATTTGTGATGCGAGTCCATACCAGCCGCTCGAGTTGTCATGAATCGTGTCGTCGCCGAGGGGAAAACGGTCGTCTTCGAGGATCGAGCGCCAGACCAGCACGCTATGCCCGTCGAGTGCAGTGCGTAGCAGCGCGAGGCGGCTCTCAAAAACTGATGTTGCGTATTTCGCGTAGCCGAGATCGTCTTCGAATTCTTCCAGACTCTAACCAGATGTGATAAGGCGTCCAATTCCTTCTAGTCCTCTTGTACCGTGTAGTCGCGGCAGCCTGCCACCTTGCCACACAAGCGCTGCCAGAGCGCCGTGACCGCCGCCGAGGCGGAGAGGGCCACCGGTCGGCTGTAGACAATCTCGACGGCGCCCGAGATGCTATCGCGCCGCACGACCTCGCAGCGCATCGGGCCATCGAGGAGGCCAAAGCGCAGCAGCGTCGTGTTGAGCGACGACACTTCCCGTGTCACGAGCGCGCGCAAGCTCGTCCGTCGACACGGCGCGTGCATAAGGCTGTAGAACGGCAGTGTCCTGTCGCCTTGCAGCTCCTACGTACGATCGCGTCAGCATGGGTTGATGCAGACGAACATACCGGGTGGCGCGGGCGCTTGGCAACGATGCGTTGAAAGGCGTGGGCCATCGAGAGCTGGCCGGTCACGGCTTGGCGCAACTTGTGGTTTTCCAAAATCGAGCGCTGGAGCTGCGTCGCTTGCCGGCGCGCGCGCTGCTGCCACGCGGACGATGCTTCGTCTTGGTGCAGCTGCGTCGTCTGGAGCGCCTCGAGGCGCTGCGTGAGCGACGCGGCGGTCTCCCGGAGCGTGTCGAGCTCCGACTTTATCTTGGCGCGGTGCCGGCGGTCACGCACCTGTCGACGCGTCGTCTTGGGCGACGCGTCATTGTGTTCATTGGCGGGTGGAAAGAAGCACTCGGAAAGGAACATATCGTCGGCGAACGCGTCGGCGGTCGAGGCGAACGCATCATCGAGCAAGAGAGACGTCAAGGCGTCATCGCGGCCCAAGAAAGCATCGTCCATCGTCGCACTCGCACTGGTAAGCGTCGTTCCTAGTCGCCGTGAGCAGGTCGTGCCACGTGCAGACGACCGGTACCTGCTGGTGGCATGCCCGTCGACATTTGCACTATGAACCCGATCCAGTGGTGCAATGACAGTCATTCTAGTTGGCACCAACATTCGACGTTGAGCTATTACTTTACAAGCTCTTCGACTCGGCATTTGTAGTCGCGTCGGCACCTGGAAGGAGCGGCCACGTGGCAAATTGGGCGCGCAACTCGTTTTCGTAACGTTTCCCGCGCGCCCCGCTGGCCATCAACACCAACATTCTGAAAAGTTTCGTTTTCATTCTCTTGTTAGACACGCAGTTGTGGGCGGAGCGCTGGCTCGCGGACCGCACACCTTGGACGAAGAAGCTTCGCTTTCGTTCTTGCGTGGGCGCATCGCGATGGATGAGTGATGTGGTTGGCGACAGTCGGCATCACCCACCTGGCGTGATCACACATGGCGTCTTCAACGAGCGATTCGAGCGAGCCGCAGATTCGCAGCGACTTCGGTTGGACCACGATATAGGGCAGCATTAGCCAACATCCGTCTCGAGCGATGTCTCTACCTTGACACTGCATCCAAGCAATATCAAGCGTACATAGTTGGTAGGGCATTATCAATGTGTTGATGCCTTTTGAGTTCCGAGACATGGTGTACGTGGACAAAGATAATCAAAGATGATGTTATCGGACGGCTCGGCATCGACGCGATGATTGTCTTGCGTAGACAGAGTGTACAAGCAGGTGCACTAGGATAGATAGCGGTCCAAAACTCAAGATGTGCTGTTGACGAAATCTGGAAAAACACGAGAAGTGGCAACGTGCGGGAAGAGGGCACGCACGGCATGGCTCGTCTGCAATGCAGAGTGGTAGAGGTCGTCGCCGTGGACTCCGCGGTGCTTGTGACAGACACTGTACATAGTACTAGTACCACAACGCGATCACGACCCCCACCGTGGCCATAAACAGGTGACAAAAGTCCGAACGGAAACGAACTAGCGAGTCACGAGTCGATTGCGATACATTGTACTACTACTACTACTCGGTCGTGTTTCAAGACAGATAAGAACCGTGGCGCAGGATGGCTGTGGTGGTGGAACACTGCGATGATCCCACGAGAAAGCGTGCCATGAGGTGTTTTCAATGAAGCGCTCCATTGTTACTAGAAGAGACCGGTACCTTGCGAATTGTCAGTGTGCGTGCAACAACCGTGTACATCGTTCACGCTCTTCTCTCCTAACGAAATATTTGTCGATCCCTGTAGGAAGGAATGACCTTCGCAGAGTGTCGGTACGAGATATTTTTGTAACGCTTCTGGTCCATGGGCGTGCCACGTCATGTGATGGTACAAGGCGTAAAATAAAGACCAACGATGTCCGGAGCGATCGATCGCGTCTTTCGCTACGGCCTACCGCTGCCAAGTTCATGGACGATTGCCATCAAGGTGGCGCGTGTCGCTCAACTGCACCTGCACCTCAGCCTTGTTCAAAAGCCCGAGGAGCCCGATCTTCGTCGGCGTCTCCGGCTCGTCGCCCAACACAAGTGGCCGCGCCGGCATCTTGTTCCGCGGATCGCGCTCCTCTCTCCGTTTACCTAAATCACGTCTCTCAACCGAGTGCGCACAACAACAAAAAGTCCGACATCATTACTTAAATAGACGACCTACTTCACAGTCAACAACGAAGATCATCGAACCCATCCAGGAGGCAGCATAGTTGGAAGTAAGCCACATCACTGTGTTGGTGGACTACAGACACAGCAGCTTGAGCACGCACGGTGTTGCGTCTCGGCTCGTGTTGCTACTGCAAATCGAAGAGGAAGCATCTCCAAGGGTCCGGCTATGTTTGCGTGGACAATGCCATTTCAAAGCGCCATTGACACCACAAAACTTTAGTAACTAATCATTAGAGATGCCTAATGGGACGTGGCAAGTCCATCATGGGCACGCTAGAGTTCGGGTCATTGCATGCGAATCAAAGTTGCTTTCGCGCCACACGAGAGCAACTCAAATACAATCGAGCCTACTAGTACTTCTGATGACGTGACATCGTTGAAGGGACCATAGTCGCCACATCAAAGTGCCATCGCGGTACACGATTCGAGTCTCTCCGTGGCCGCATCGTATTTTCCATGCGACTAGAGACGAGCAGGACGCCGATGCAAGTCCGGTGAGCGAGTGATGTGGACGAAGCGAGTGTCAGTCACTAACATACAGCCCTTGAAACCCAAGGTAGCACACAGCACACGCGTTGCCCAATCGAGATCCACCGCAATGCGCTCCGTAGGGTTCGTCCTCGCGTCTTTGTCTTGAGTGTAGTGTAGCAGCTCTTCGTGTCGTCGTCTCCTGTGAAACAGACATACCACATCGAACATCGACCTGGAAGCCCGACCACTTGGGACTCTTTGGATTCTACTCCAATTCCACATACTAGTATGAGTCTCTGACGCCACCTCTGTCGCTGGCGTCTCTGGATGACCTCAACAAGCTGCGTAGCTCTGCCGCCGATCGCGTCGCCTGGGAAGTCTGAATGGAGCTTGTCGTCATGAGCCGAACGCGCGGCCGCAAGCGCCAGGGCGACTAGAGAAGAGCAAGATGCACCCGCCGCAGCCATGACTCGGCGAGCGAATGAAGAATTAGGAAATTGCTAGTCTCTACGTAGGCGAACTCTTTGCAACAACCAAGATAACGTTAACGCGAAACACGTTCATATATATATTGCTACATATGCCGAGCGATCGCTTTAGCTCGATGCGAGCTACCGCGAGTAGAATCTGTGTACGAGCTCGTCCCATTTGGTATCTCTTTCTTCGCTGCACGTCGTTTGGCGCATGGCGGCGTACGAACAAAGGAGGCATGTAGCAAACCAAGAGTACATAATTAACGATTGAATTTATGCACCCTCGAGCAAACTCACTCCAGCGCTGCAAACTGGGTCGGTGGCGCTGGAGCTATGATTCGCAACGTGCTATTAACGTCATGTTGACGAAGACGACGTTGATGGCGCCGGCGATCGCGGGCTGCATCCCGGCGCATAGCCTCCGAAGAATTCAAAGCTGTCATGTCGAGATTCGCCAGTCAGTGTCAACGAGGCATACAAGCCATCGACCACCAAAGTCGTCCTGCAGCTCTCCGTACTACTACGACACGCTTGCTTTTGGATCATCCAGCAAGCTACCTCTATGGCGCTCTTCCATCAACGAAGGCGATCACAGCGTTGACATGCTCGATCGCTACTTGCGTTGCTGCTCTAGAAGGCGGTTCAAAGACCATTCTAGTAGCATCAATGTCGCGGCACCCAAGTACACCAGTAGAAGTGGAGCCTTTGCACGCGATGGCGGCCGTATATCGTCGAGCTATCGTCGAGATCGCAGCACTCGGCAGCATGGATCATGCGCGTAGGCGACTGCGAGCGGCGTCGAGAAGGACCACAAAGGTCCCCGGCTCACGAGTGTGGGCCGTGCCGCGCGGCCGCCAAGGCTGTCGTTCCTGCCGTGCACCGGGCTGCCTGCGCCACTTGGCCGATTTCGCCGCTTCCTTCGAGCTCGCGACGCATTGGTGCTTATAGATCTGCGTAGATCGAGGACTGGCACCAGTGCGGTGATGCATCGCACTCGACGCATCGTGGATGCAGCAGTTGCCTCGAGGGGTTCGTCCGGTCTTGATCTTTTTGGCCCGTGCCTTGTGACAAGGACTTCCTCGCCAACTTCAACGCGCCAACTTCAAGCTCCAGCCTTCGAACTTCGGATGTCCCTGCCAATCGCAGGTGATGGGAATGTTTGATTGGCGAAAACGCGCCAATCAGAAATAGGGAATCTGGACAGTCACATGTGATTGGCGCCACGGCGGCCGCGGTCGTGATTGCCCAATTCGATGTGGCGCCAAACGAACCAAAGTGAACGAGCGCCTGTTTGTGCAGTCGTCGTCGCTGCAGTCAGTAGATATATATACCCAGCGATATTATATTCTACCTACGTGTAATCGTTGCACCAGAAAAAAGTCCATTTCCGGAGCCCGATCCTGTCCATGACCATAACACCATTAATCGTAATCGTAGGCGTCATACCCCGAGCTTGGCCATTTCCAGGCCGTCGGTCGAATAGTAGTAGTACATGGTACGAAGCCATGCAGTCGTCGCTCCCCATCGGCCAGCGTTGCACGGCAGTCGGCGTCCCTTCGTTTCAGCCACAGTGGCTTGAAGTTGGCATCGCCTTGCTAATATTAATATTCACAGGTTTTGCCCAGCGATCCAATCACGCACCAGGAAACCCGCGCTGTAATGGCTGCTGGCCAAGTGACGAGCGAAGATTTCAGCGTCACATGTCCCTCGCCACCCATGGCGCCTCCACGTAGCGTCTCACGCACGCGGCCTTTCTTCAACCGTGCGCCCGTCTTCGCCTGTTTCTGCGCCCACTCCACGCGCAGCTCCGACTATGACACAGTAGCAGAGAAACCGACGAGGAGCTCGTAGGAGCATTTCGTTCTCTCACAAGCTCTCGGTCCGACAAGCTGTGGGCCCATGCGACGACGGCGCTTGGTTGAACCTCGCGCATGCACCTGTTGACAGTGACACGGTGCGTTTACGAGGGCAGCGCCAAAGGCCCAAACGCAACTTCGAACTTCGCTCTCGCACTTGATTGGCCAAAAAGATCCCGGCGCGCGCCCCTGATTGGCCAAAAAGATACCGGCAGCGGGCCAAACGGTCGCGAGGGGTCGTTTTAAATGCCATATCTTTATGTTCGCTTGGTTTTTGTAGGCAGACGCATTAAAATACCGTCCAACGCAACGAGGGGCGCGGAGGAAAAAGCTCCCAGTCATTTTTTGTTTGGCTCCCCGACCCCAAGATGTTGCAGCGCATCTCGACCAAGACGCCCGCGGCCTCGCTCCGCTCGCTCGTCGCGCCCGCCAGCGCGGCCCGCCCGTTCTCGTCGGCGGTATGTCCAGCTCCATGCGGAGGATGGCGCGATGCAGCATGCATCGATCGCCCGGAATCGATTGATATGCAGCATGCTCATGGGCTCGATGGTGTAGGCGGAATCCAAGGACGACTTGACCGAGTCGCTGCAGTCGCTTCAGAAGGAGACCGCGGCCAAGACGGTGCCATGGTTCCTCGAGAACATGCCGGCGGCCTACTTCCGCGCCATCACGAAGGAAGACCGCCTGCACCACTTGAACGCGATCACGTCGCTCGTGAACGCGCAGCAGCCCGAGATCCTCTTGAGCTCGCCGGACAAGAAGGTCTACTCGTACATCCGCACGGGCGAGCAGTACCCGGGCATGCTCTCCAAGATCATTGAGCAGCTCCCGAACGACCCGTCGATCGGTCAATTGGCGCGCGTCAAGATCTTCTCGTCGCTGGATGACACGTTGGCGCTCGACGTGTTCCGCTTTGGTCGCCAGGAGCCGTTCCGCAACGCGACGCCGGAGGAGAAGGCGGCGCTCTCGTCGCTCCAGGCCTTCTGCAAGGAGATCCAGGACGGCAAGCACAAGGGTGACGAAGGTATCCCCGCGGCTGCCCACTACTTTGAGCCCGCTGCCGTCGACGAGTTTGCGTCCATGTGCAACACCATGTACATCCAGTACAGCAACCCGCGCCGCCTCGCGTCGCAGATGGCGCTCTTCAACCGCGTCCGTGGCACGGAAGGCGTCGTCGTCGACGTCGAGCACGGCTGGGAGCACAAGGACAAGGAGAACAAGCTCGCGGGTGGCCAGGTGCCGCAGACGATGCTCACGATGGCGTGCTCGAACGTGCTCACCAAGCACACGCTCCAGCGTGCGGCGACCTACTTGAGCCTCAAGAACCTCAACATTCGCCGCGCGCACTTGGACGTGGTCGACGACCGCAAGTCGGGCAACGGTACGGTCTCGATGGTCCGCATCCTTGTCTCGCCGAGCGAGGAAGACCACCGCGCGAACGTCAAGCTCGACTGGAAGGAGATTGCGGCCGACCTCAAGTACCTCAAGTGGCTCGACGACCGCCCGCTCAACATGGCGCTCAAGCACAAGAACGTCTCGATCTCGCACGCCGAGATCATCACGACGTACGCCCACATGCTCCACGGTATGCTCGCCAAGGTCGACCCGTATGCGTACTCGCTCCCGCGCATCCTCGAAGTGCTCAACCAGCCGCAGCACGTCGGTCTTGCGGCCCAGATCGCCGACCTCTTCCTCGAGCGCTTTGACCCGAACGCGCCCAAGAAGATGTCGTCGGACGAGTTCAACACGCGCCGCGAGGCCATCAAGGTCGAGATCCGCCGCAACGTCGAGGCCGAGGACACGATCCGCCTCCTCAACACGATGGTGGACGCGGTTGGCGCCACGCTTCGCACGAACCGCTACGTCAAGCACCGTTATGCGCTCGCGCTCCGCATGGACCCGTCGGTCCTCGGCTACGGCACGGTCGGCAAGGAGTCGCCGTACGGCGTCTTCTTCATCAACGGCCGCAAGTTCAAGGGCTTCCACGTCCGCTTCCGCGACATTGCCCGCGGTGGTCTCCGCGTCGTGTCGCCGCCGTCGGCCGATGCGCATGCGCTCGAGAGCGCGCGCCAGTACAACGAGGCGTACAACCTCGCGTTTGCCCAGCAGCTCAAGAACAAGGATATCCCCGAAGGCGGCTCCAAGGCCGTCGTGCTCGTCGAGCCGCACGTGTACAACGACCCGGTGACCAAGAACTTTATCATCCGCAAGAGCGTCAAGGCCTTCTCGGACGCGCTTCTCGACCTCAACACGACGGACGAGGCGGTCAAGAGCCAGGTCGTCGACTTTTACGGCAAGGACGAGCTCATCTACCTCGGCCCGGACGAGAACATCATTCCGGATGACATTACGTGGATGACCAAGCGCGCGGCGTACCGCGGGTACCCGATTCCGCGTGCGTTCATCTCGTCCAAGCCCGACGTCGGTATCAACCACAAGGTGTACGGCGTGACGTCGGAGGGTGTCGCTGTCTTTGCCGATGTCGCGCTTCGTTCGCAGAACATTGACCCGAAGAAGCAGCCGTTCACGGTCAAGATTACCGGTGGTACGGACGGTGACGTGGCCGGCAACATCATCAAGATCCTTGCCCGCGACTACGGCTCCAACTTCCGCGTTGTCGGCATCTGCGACGGCACGGCGACGGTCGAGTCGCCGGAAGGCATCGACATGGACGAGCTCCTTCGCCTCGTCGACGAGTCGCTCCCGCTCTCCAAGTTTGACGCGTCCAAGAAGGGCGACGTCATCCTGGCGGATACGCCGGAAGGCATCCGTGCGCGCAACTCGCTCCACAACCGCGTCAAGTCGGACCTCTTCATCCCTGCCGGTGGCCGCCCCAACACGATCAACGAGCACAACTGGCGCGAGTACCTCGACCCGGCGACCGGGAAGGCGTCGTCGCCGTTGATTGTCGAGGGTGCCAACCTCTTTACGACGCCGGAAGCCCGCCAGCTCCTCTTTGACAACGCTGGTGTCGTCATTGTCAAGGACTCGTCGGCCAACAAGTGCGGTGTCATTTGCTCGTCGTACGAGATCGTCTCGTCGATGCTCCTCGAGCCCCAGGAGTTCCTCGACATCAAGGACGAGCTCGTCGACGATGTCGTCAAGAAGCTGCGCCAGCTCGCGCTCGTCGAAGCCGAGCTTCTCTTCCGCGAGTACAAGCAGAACCCGAACGCGGCGCTCCCGCCGTCGTCGGAGCGCATCTCGCGCGCCATCACGCGCCTCCACGACTCGATCTTGGCCAACTTTGACAACATCGCCGAGGACAACCGCGAGCTCCTCGACTCGCTCATCGCCGAGCACTTGCCGGCCAAGCTCCGCGCCGTGGCTCTCGACCGCGTCAACGCCCAGGTGCCACTTGCGTACATCAAGTGCATTGTCGCGGCGGGCCTCGCCAGTAAGATTGTGTACCGCGAGGGCCTCCAGTACGTCGAGACGCTTCCGGAGAGCAACCTCGCCAACATTGCCGTCTCGTACCTCAAGCAGGAGAAGAAGGTGCAGGCGCTCGTCGGCGAGCTTGGTGCGTCCAACCTCGCCCACCGCGAAGAGATGGCCGACCTCCTCATCCGCGGCGGTGTCCGCGCCGGTGTCACCACCTTGTAAAGATGAGGTCGTATCCTCCTCGTTTGTGCTGGAAACCACGCGCTCGTAATATATGGATATATAGTTATCTTCTTTCCGAGTGGACTTCGACGAGCTTTGACAAGCACAGCGTGGCTTGACGTACTGGAGGCGATGCGCACCCTTGGCTCCTCGCTGCCCAGCTGGGGAATTCGGCTGGGTCTGCGATGATGCCGGGAGTGAATACGTGGTGTGATCAATGCGTTCGAGATGGTCGTCGACCAAGTGATGCGCCGCTGCTGCTGGAGATGATGGCTGTTGCTTGCCGTGACAACTTGATACACTGATACAAACGGGATGTGCCGACGGTTTCGGGATGACGTGGCAGTTGCTCCGGCCTGCAATCCCAGCAACAGCCACCAAGAAAACCTTTCTCTCGGTTTGCTTTGGCACGAGCATCGTTGCCAAGACGATTTTGGCTGCGAATCATGCGCGTGTATCACGAGGTCTGACAGCGTCTCAGCAAGGGAACATTGAACAATTGTGTTTGTGAGGCCGCCACATCGAACCTCACGTCGCCTTCATGGTGCACAATGTTGGCAAGCGACGTATCCAATCCAATACTGAAGCGGATAGTAGATCCGTCTTAGAAATCCAATCGAGCGGATAGCCGCATGTGATACAATACAAACCCGAGGGCACGTTGCAGTTGTCGTGCATACTGCAACACAACCCGGGCAGGTGCTACCACAATCTTGACGTGTGAATTTTTATCTGTCGTGATGCCTTGATAGTGTCTGGCTGCTTGCTCTACCTCTTCGTGTCCTCTTAGTTGGTCTACAGTGTAGAAGCTGGCTTGACCTCCACACGAAAAGCAGGCATGTTGGCAACGGAAGAGGCACGGGCCTTGATGTATGAGGCAATTCGATGCGCTCGATTGCCAAGTCGACAGTTCTGATTATTGCCTCCCATGACGCACGCGAAAAGAGGGTCGGCATTCAGAAGAGGGCGGGCGTCCGACAGGCGCAACTGGCCACAGCGTTTCATTACAGTGTATTGCAGCTCTTTGGACACTGTATGGGAAGCCAATCGAACCACCAGTGATAGCAGGTGCGACGGCTGCGTTGCCTGATAACGAACGATGGTTGGCGCGACAAAAGCATGGAAGCATGCAAGATGGAAGGGAACATGCCACCGTGCGTCGTCGACCACATAAAAACTCGAATTTTGGAAACAAGCTACTCCGCGATGCGACCATAC
>NW_012156422.1:352739-365280 GCF_000151545.1 Saprolegnia parasitica CBS 223.65
TGCAAGCAGTGGATGACCGAAGTTTCTGAACTTTTTTCCGAGCCGAGTAAAATCGTGGTTGCCGTGAATCAACGGCCACGAGCGTGTGCAGTCTCTCTCTTGGGTGATAAACGACTGGCGCCGTCCACGACATGTGGGCTTCTTCAAGCTTTGCCGTCGGCACCCAAGGGGCCAGCGAGCTGGACCCTGGCTGTCGCACGCCACATCCAGGATTGGCCATGGACTGTATCAAACGTTTGATTGGTGGACATGTCGGCCATATCCGCTTCGGATTGGTGCATTTTCTTGCCATGTCCACCAATCCGATGCGGCGAATGAAAATAGATCCGCCGGCCCCAGTTTGACAAGATGGCCTGGTGCAGTCGGACCGCGCGGTCGACGGGCCCACCCGGCGCAAGCACCGCGACCACGGTCGGGCCGGGCAGCTACAGCTCGAGCTCGAGCTCGTACCAGCCCAAGCCCAGCTTTGCCGCCTTTGGCTCGTCCGGCGCCAAGCAAGCGGCGACCGACCTGCTCATGCGCACACCAGGACCCGGCGCGTACGAGAACGACCGCATCGCGCATGTGCTCGCAATCGCCGAGACGAAGAGCTCGTTCTTCAAGTCGACGTCCGAGCGCAGCACGGCCAAGCTCGGCCTCGCAAGCACGCCCGGCCCAGGCAGCTACAAGGGCGCCGAAGTGAGCTTCATCGCCGGGAAGCGAGCCAAGCCTCTGTACGTCCTCGAAAAATATACAGATACCGGTATATGAGACCAACTAGATCGCCTTCTCGTAGACGCCGGTCGAGCTCGGACCCCATAGCCCCGAAGTCGGGCAAGGTCAAGTGGATCCGCGTCCCAACCGCGCCGTCGATTCCCCACATTGGCCAAAGCTTTGGCTACGAAGAAGGTCCAAAAGGTCAAATGATTGCACAAAAGCCTGCGCACTTGGGCCACTCGTACAGCCATGTCCTTGTGCGCTGCCCATCGCTCACATTTCGTCGTGCGTAGCGGCCGCGCCGAAGACCTCACGGGCCCTGGCGAGTACGACCCTCTCGACGCGATCCACCGCTTGGACCGGCCAAAGGGCACCAACTTTGCCAAGTCCCGTACAGTGCGCGACAAGCCGACCAAGAAAGATGCGCCAGGTCCCGGCGCGTACGACCCAGACCCGGCGCCACTACGCAGTGCCTTTGCCAAGCCCAGCGCAGTCTTCCAGTCGAATTTAACGCGCGAAAAGGCGGCGCGGCCCGTGCGCGATGCGACGCCGATTCCAGGCCCCGGAGCTTACAAGCAGCCAGTGGGCATCAAGCCTGCGCGAAAGCCAGAGCATTTGCAATTCTTCGGAAGCACGTCGTCGCGCTTCGAGGCGGAAAAGCTCGTGGCACATCCGTCGCCCGTGTACACGCCCGAGCCGCGACCGACGCCGGGACACCACGGCCCGACGCGCCACGCCGCACCGTTTGCTTCGACGCAGGACCGGTTCGAGACGACCATGACCAAGGAGCAGTTTGACATTGGGCCCGGCTCCTACGAAGCGTCTTCGATCGTCAAGGAGCTTTCGCACAAAACGGTACAAGGCGTGTCAAGGTGCGGATTTGAACGCAAGGCGTAGACGGGACGGGCGGGCGTGTTTGGCTCGACGACGAGGCGGTTTGAGGCGCCAAAGTCGAGCTCGGATGCACTGTTGGAAAAGATCCTTGAGCACAGTGCCGGCGCCGCCAGTGCGAGCAATCAAGGTACTCGAATTGTGGCCGGCGCGACGCTAAAACGAGGTGTGATGTCGACGTAGAGTCGTCGTCCCCCGAGAACGCCAAGAAGAAGACATCGAGCTTCGCGTCGGGCACGGCCCGCTTCGTGGACGGCAAGAAGGATGCGGCACCGTGCGTGGGCGATTATGAGGTGAACACCTCCTAGCGTGATCGAGAGGATGTCACATCGCATTGGGCTATCGCGCAGATATCCATGTCCTGGGACAAGCCGGGCGGCCGCTCGACCTTTGCCTCGCATTTAACGCGCGACGTCTCTCAGAAGGACAAGCTCGCGATCCCGGTGGAGCGTCTTGCATCTTTTTGCGGTCGCTGAATGGCATGCACACATGTAGGGCCCCGGCGCATACTCGACGCCCGACGTCGCCAAGCTCCAAAAACCACTCAACCGACGTGGTGACGTGTTCGTCTCGACGGTGCGGACCTCTGCACGCCGTCTTGGTCGACCATGCATTCATAGGAGCCGCGCTTCAAGAAGACGCTGACGCCGCTCGCCAATGTGGTAAGCTTTTTCATTTTTGTATATTTTGACTATTTTTGTGTATTTTTGAATCTTTTGGGCAATGTGGAGTGTCCTACGCCCAGCGAATGATGTTCGTCGCAATGAATGTGCGTGGGCTCATGACTGCCTTAGGGCCCTGGCGCGTACAACCCCGATACAATCGAGTCGGACTGGAATCGACCGACGTACAACATCACGATTGCAACCGAGATGGAGCGACGCTTGGCGTAAGGAGGCGCGAGATTCGCGACCAATGTACTCTCAACAATGCGTCAACGTGTACCTTTTGCTTGTGTGCATGGGATGTACTACATGTCGTATGCATGCTTCGTTCTCGCAGCTGAAGCGTCACGGCGTTCCCAGAAGGAATTCATAGAGAGGAAGCATGAACGTGGTCGTCGACGCGGCGCGCCGCGGCGTGCAAGTCCAAAATTCGTGTCGTAATCGGTATGGCATATCGCAACCGCAACTGCAACGGCCTGTCCTGTTCTGTCCAGGGCCGCGGGCCAGCGACGCAGAGTTGCACGGAGGGAATCCACCCAAGTGGGCTGAAATTTATTGCCGCGATCCCACGTTGGCGCCATACCGGTCGCCAGCACGACGTGCCACACACGTCAGCGCACGCCACCGACCTCGCTTGCTCCACTGCGTAGTGCAAAGCATCCTCGTACCTCCGAGCGCATCGAGCGCTCTTGTACCTTGGTGGCATCGGGTGCGACGTCTTTGGAGGTTGAAGGACATGGCCTGGGTTTGCGCCAATCCGCGTGCGTCCAGTACCTCGAGTCCCGTGCAAGAAGGGAATTGCCCTGTCCACCGCCACCACGGATACAGTGGGACCAGGCGCCTGCGAAAAACACAGGATGGGCTTCGCGAGACAGTGGTCGCCGCAATCCATACACTGTATCGTCCGCCACCATCAATTCTCGGTGGTGCGGTTTGGATCCAGTTGTCAGTTTACAATTTCACGCGTCCAGCACATATATCTATGAGTTCGATGGACCGCTACGTGGTGCAGCGCGAGATTGCGTCGGTGGCGTCGGGCAAGGTGCTCCTCTGCACCGACAAGATGACGCAGAAGGACGTCGTCGTCAAGCGTATTCGCCACACGCCGGGGCCCGAGAAGGCCATTCACCGCCACTTGAGCAAGCTCGGCGGCCATGCGCACGTGCTCCAGCTCCTACGCGACTTTACCGAAGCCGGCTACGACCACTTTGTGCTCGAGCACTGCCCGAAAGGCGAGCTCTTTGACCTTGTCTCGCGCGCGACCCGCCTCGAAGCGCCCATCGCGCTCCACTACTTTGAGCAAATCGTCGCCGGCGTCCAGTTCATCCACCGCCGCGGCTACGCGCACATGGACCTCTCGCTCGAGAACGTGCTTGTCGACGCACACGGCGTCATGAAGGTCATCGACTTTGGCCTGGCGGTCGCGATCGACCTGCCGCAGCGCAACGCCGTCGGCAAGTACTTTTACATGGCCCCGGAAATGTTTACGGGCGCCACCTATGACGCGGCGGCCGCGGACGTCTGGTCGCTGGGCATCATGCTCTTCATCATGCTCACGGGCAACCCGCCGTTTTCGCAGGCCGTGCCGTCCGACGCGGTCTTTGAGTATGTCTCCACCTATGGTCTGCGCGCGATCGCCACGTCGTGGAAGGTCGACCACTTGATTCCCGCGGCGACCATGGACCTCCTCGAACAAATGCTCTCGATCGACCCGGCGGGCCGCCCGCATATCAACGACGTTCTCGCAGCGGTGACGCCGGTTGTCGAGACCAAGACGCACAAGGCGGAGAAGGCCAAGCACAACCACGTCCGTGCCTTCCTCAAGAACGTCTTCTCGCACTCGTCCAAGAAGGTTGCCGTGTGGCAGTAAGCCGCGCCCACCTCCTTACATGTGTCTTATTTATCGATCCTAGTCTTATTGTAGCTTATTATATATATACCTTTCCAATTGACTCGAGTCTGTCGTCTCTTGCCTCTGCAGTCGCCTGCAGCAGTGAAAGGCACCTAATTTAACGGCAGAGCGCTCGTTCTTGGTGTCGGCTCGGAGCTCCCAGCGACACGCAAGACGAGGTGGACAGGATCGCGGCGTCGCAGATGTGCGCCGACCGACGAACGACCAGCGATGTCCGATGAACTTAGTCGCACGCTGTTTCGTTATCTCGCGGGACATGTGCACGGGCGCCCGTCGTCCGCGTTGACGCAGCAAGCGCTTCGCGTCAACACGCTTGTGTACCCAGAAATGCTGGTTCAGCCACTGGTTCAACCACTGGATGCATAGCCACTGGAAAGGCCAACGACCATTGAACCATCGAACAACCTAAGAGTCGGAGAATCTGGGCGCGTTGGATTCTGATGTCTCCTCCTTCAATCCACGAAGCATCGCAGCCGTGCGTTCGACATAGATGGGCCACGCAGTTGCCGCCCAGATTCGCAATTGCGCTCTAGTCGATGCCACCAACTAACTAATCGTCGACTAAAGACACCGCGATGGATGACGCGATGGGTGCAGCTGTTGTTGATTGCGACCGGCCGATTGCGCGCGCTTGATCACGCCATGATGCGACCGCGAAATCGAAATTGCTCGTTGCGTAATCGCGTTAAACTCCACGTTCAAGTGTCGGCGAAAGACAAATGTAGGTCGTTGCTGCCGCAGGACGGTACCTCCGCAGGATCCAAGCTATACGCCAGCGTAGACGTGCGTGTGAGCGAGTGCGTTCGTCAGTCGGCCGTCGGACGCACGCGGGCACTGGCTCGCGTAGCGGCGTAATGGCCGGCGGCGGTTTTGTGTCAAGGTACAGACCATCACATCTCGGGACAATCCGTCGGGCGCACAAGGCAGAGCTCTCGCACGTCACTAGTCTCGAAGCACAACGGGCTTGACGTCATCGTTGGTACTGCCACAGGCGCTACCGAATGGAGCTGTACCATATAACCAGGAGGCGACCTCGAACTCGGAAATGCGTGGTTCGACATTCTTTCCGTGGTCAAGTAATAATATTTTCTACAATACCGACGACCCGCGAGTCTGAATCAAACGTCAACCGCTCTAGAGCACGAATGCATGGTGTTCGTTTGCGGGCATTGAGCATTGAGCAGAATAGAATCTTATCGCACCGCGGGATCTTGCTCGCATCCCAGGTGGTGTCCGAGATGCCGACGCAAGCCTAGTGGTGCGGCTTCGAGTCCCGCCAACGCTCCCATTCTGTCGACAACAAGGATATTGTTATGCTAGATGTGAATTGCGGCTATGCATCGCGCATGGTGCTTGGTCCGTGGTCATCGCGCTGCACGAATCAGTCGCGCTTCGCGTCGAATCGATACGGAAGGGACCTACATTCGGTTAAACCCATGCGACGTTTAACGCTGAGTCCGGAGGTTGCGTTTCATTGGCCCATTGGCGGCGTCTCAAAATGCGCACCAATCAGAGCAGAGAATTAAAAATAGATCCGCCAATCGCCGTGTAAGATGCGTTGGCCCAAGCCACCCAATGACATCGCGGACGGTCACATTCCACAAGAAGCCGACGCATGGACAAGTACGTCAACCGCCGTCTCCTCGCGCCCGCGCTCTTCGGCGAGGTGCTCCTCTGCACGGACGCCATGACGCGCCGGGACGTGGTCGTCAAGGCCATGGACCTCGACCGCGCCGCCGCCCACGCCACGACCGACGGCCTTCCGGTAAGATGCGATCGACGATGGCGTCGCGCTGACCGCGTGCGCTAGGTGCATGAAGACATTGCGATGGAAAAACGCGTCTACACGCAGATGCAGCTCCACGGTGGCCACGCCAACATCCTCCAGCTCCTCGCGTGTTTTGAGGCCGACGGCCGCGACCACTTTGTACTCGAGTATGCGAGCCGCGGCGACCTCTTCTCGCAGCTTCGGACGCAGCAGCGCTTCCGCGCCTTGGAAGCGCGTGCCTACTTTCATAACATTACCGCCGGCCTCGCCTTTCTTCACGATCGTACGTCGTCGTCGTTCTTGATTCCTGTTGAAGATAACACTCCCTATTGGTGCGTAGATGGTTTTGCGCATGGCGATCTCTCGCTCGAAAACGTCGTGCTGACCGCCGACAATACGTGCAAGCTCATGGATTTCGGCCTTGCGGCGGCGCGGGCCAACGGGCCACGGACCATCGCTGTCGGCAAGTACTTTTACATGGCCCCCGAAGTGTTTCTCGGCAAGCCGTACGACGCGGCGACCGCGGACATGTGGTCGCTGGGCATGCTCCTTTTGATCATGCTCACGGGCCTGCCCCCGTTCGGGAAGGCCAACTGCACTGGTGCGTTCCTACTACATCGTAGAAAGAGCATGGCCTCACAAGGTGTTAATGAACTAGATCCCGTGTTTGTGGCGTACCAGACCCACGGCATTCGCACCATTCTCAAGGGCTGGAAGGTGCTCCAGTACTGTTCCGACGACGCGATCGACCTCATTGAACGCCTCCTCGTCGAAGACCCCGCCAAACGCTTTTGCATGCAGCAAGTGCTCTCACATCCGTTTCTGGCGCGTCCGAAATCGCCGCCGTCGCCGACCCAAGACCGCATCAAGAAGCGCGTGCGCGTCCAGAACTTTTTTCGGCGCCTCTTTCGTGGCAAGCGCGGTGGCTCGTCGCTCGATTTGCTCGCCAATAGCCAGTGGCACTAGCTACGTCGTAGCGCGTTTTCTAACCGTTTTTATTTATCCAATGGTGCCATATTTGTCGTTTTGAAATCGGTGAAAAGAAATTCGAGAGGTATTTTCTGAAAAATATGGAGAAATTGCTTTTGTGTTGCCAAGAAATACCATCCGCCGTCCGCTGCTTCCATGTATTATAGCGGCCCACTGGACGCGGCGGTTCCTCGTTGCAAGGCTACCCTAGCTCACACTCCTGCACTGCGGCCTCGGATACATCGCTCCCTTGACAATCTCCAGACGCAGCGTGAATACGGCCACGGTAGAACGCTCGATAACAACTAACGAAACGCGTCGTCCAACGCCTGGCCACAAGCACATACGTGACCAATCCACGCCCTGCAAGCGACCGACGGAAGGAGATGGCTCGTCTCGACGACGCAAGTTCCTCGCTGAGTATCACGGTACAAGCGACGCACGTCTCTAGTTTTATACAGCAAGTAGTATACTAATAGCATGCCGAAACGAGTGTGCGATTTCTGCAAGCCAGACGCGACCAGCGTTCGTCTCTTCACACGCAGCGTTCGATAGCATCATGCTATAGAACCAGGTTCTATAGTCGGACCGCGTTCTATTTATAGTCGGACCGTTTCGTGTCTACAGCATCTGTCTTTCTGGCCAGCCGACGTAACGTGCACACATCGACACTCGCTGCAAGATCTACTATTAATATTAGGACATCAAAATACCTACATATGCTCTTGATTGTAAAAATCTGGGGCGCAGTCTGGGTCGCAGTCAGGGTCGCAGCCTTCCATTCTAGAGGGACTATGTATGACAACACAACTATTGGACCTCTCTGAGGCATACATTGATCCTGTCGCTTGGCTGGCTCTTCTCTCGAAGCAAAGGCGCGGCGACCGGTGAAAGAGAATCCGCACCTTCAATCCGGTGCAGCAAACTCCTGCCGATGCCCTTCCTGCTCCGCACGTCGTGCGCCGTACTCTGGTACGTTGAAGAGCCTTGCATCGACTTTCTTGCTCTCCGTGACCACAATGACCAGCGGCGTTGACGATCTAGAGGTTGAAAGCACAAGCGTTTTCTTCTCGCCGCTTTCTGCTAGAAGCCCGAGCGAACATCACTCGTTCGCATCGCATTTACACGATCGCCCAGACAGCCTCACGATCTCCGTCTGGCTGCCTGGCGGAGTTCTCGCCCATCGCTGCAGGATACTACGCAACCGACCACGCAACGTACAGTACTGTGTATGAGTACTGTGTACCAGGAGAAGGCGAGCTTGCCACTCGCTTCAGCCGGCAGAGACTGTGGCTACTACTGCACGTTGAAGGTACGCAGTGGCCGTTGCAGCAACCCCATGAATATAGTTCCAGCTCTTGCGATATCAAGTCCTACGCGCAAGCACGTCGTGGCAAATACGATATTAGCGCAGTGATATTAGCGGGCAGTAAAAGTCGATCGACGCAGTTGGGACCAGCGCACGAATGCGCGCCAAAAATGTGGTGCATCTGGAATGCCACATGGCGCAATTGGGGGCCAAAGATACGCTACCCCGGGGCACGCGATGGCCCGTGGTCCCGTCGCTACGCAGGCTAGACGCACGCAACTTGGAACGCGCACGACCGTTGCTGGCATGACGCTGCTGCTGCACATGCCGTACCACGAACGCTTGCATATGTGCTGAAGGATACACATCTCTGCTCTGTGGGCAACATGCCCACGCGCGATGTGGACCCACCCCTTTACGCGCGGTCTTCATCCAAGGCATCCTTCGCCGTGACGGCCAACGCTGTCAGGCTGAGGCGTGTATTACCAGCAGCAGCGCTCGCAATGGGATGCAAGGCAATCTCTGGGCGTCGCCAGCAGTCGCTACCAGAGTCGCAACGACCTGTGCGCGATCCTGCTCTACACCGGCACTGAGAGTGGCGTGCATTTAGCCAATTCCAAACCAGACCCCGGGGCATCCTGGAAGGCCAGTGCGTGGATGACCACGGTGCGTCAGAAATACGCGACAATGGTATTTTAGCCAATCAGCCCGCAGTGTCGAAAAATTTGGCTCCGATCGCCGGCGCGGAGCCAATCGGCTCATCATTCCACAATCCTCGTCATGGACAAGTACATCGTGCTGAGCATGGGCGATGGCAGCCTCGCTACCTGCAGCGAGAAGAAGACGGGCTTGCGCGTCGCCATGCGCCGGCTACCTGCCCACAAGGCGCACAAGGCCACGCCCCGCAGCGTCCGGCCTAGCGAGAACGCCGAGATGGAGCGCCGCGTGAGCCGCGCGCTGAGTTCCAAAGGCGGCCACATGCACGTGCTCAAGCTACTCCGCGACTTTCAGGAGAATGACATCGAGCACTTGGTCTTCGAGCACTGCGGCGCCGGCTCGGTCTACGACGTCCTCTGCACGTCGGCGACCAAGCGCTTTAGCCCTGCACGGACCATGGGCTTGTTTAGCCAGATCGTTGACGGCGTTGCGTACATGCACAAGCGCGGCTTCGCGCACTGCGACCTCTCGCTCGAGACCGTGCTCGTGACGGACAATGGCACGTGCAAGGTTGGATTCTTTGGCCTCGCATCCGAGTGTGGCAAGCCCGTGACGCAAGCTGTCGGCAAGTACATTTACATGGCGCCCGAGATGTACAGGGAAGGAACGCCGTTCGAGCCGTCGGCGACCGACGTCTGGGCGCTCGGTATCATGCTCTTCATCATGCTCACGGGCGTCGCGCCGTTCCGCCAAGCGCGGCGCCTCGACGACCGGTACGAGTGTCTCCTGACGTCCGGCGTCACGGGCCTCGCATCGCTGCTCCGCGTCGATCACTTGATCTCGACGCAAGCCATGGACGTGCTCTCGCGGCTACTCGTGCCATCGCCATCCGATCGGGCGTCGATCCTCGAGGTAGCGAGCCACTCGTACTTGGTCGGCGACCAGCGGCAGCCGAGCAAGCAGCGTAGCTTCTTCCAGAAGGTGCTCACGCCGCTCCGGCTACCGACGCGCCGGCAAAGCGTCGAGTGCGGCGACCGGCAGCGCGCGTTTACGACGCCCCATCGCCTTTAAGACGACCTTTGTAACATGGACTCCTATTTATCATCACTTGATGATGACCATCTTGGCATCCGCCTCGTGTGTCACCGCGTGGTCTCCAAGCCATGCCGTGGCTGTGCAACCGCCAGCTGCAAGCTACTTGGCCCGCGGCTACTCATTGCAGCGCACCAACGCTGTTGCAACCACCGACGCAACGCGCCGCGGCCGTCCGAGGTGGCACGTAATGGACCGCCTCGACGCGCCGGCAAGCCTTGTCAACCGACATGAACGTCGTCTTGCGGTGTCGAGGTGCCGTGCTAGGACCTTGGCAAGGAAGCTACTGCGCGGGCTGCGAAAGGCCACCGATTGTCTCGGGCCGTGTCTCGGACGCGAGTGTGGCTGTCTCGAGGTCCATGGTCGTTGTTGCATCAACTATATTGATGGGATTCGAGCAACCAGCCTCATACAACGCCACAATACTATGACGTCCTCGCCAAGGTAGAGGCAGCGACCGGCGGCGTCATCGCGCCTCTGCAACGCGCTGCGACTCACGCTACGGCGCCACGTGGATGTATACAAACCTTCATATACAGCACCTGCCTCGCACCATTACAGCTGCCTCGTATACCAGTTGGGACAACGGCCATTCGCCACAATCTCTTCGGCACTATGGACGCGTACTCGGTCGACAAGGTGCTCGCAAAGGCGCTGTACGGCGACGTCGTGCTGGCCACCGAGGTGCGCAATGACCGGCGCGTGGCGATCAAGCGCATGCAGCTGTTGGCAGCCACGCGCCGCCTCTCGCTCGACGGCGGCGTCCCGATCGCCGAGGACATCCTCATGGAGAAGACCGTCAACGACGCGCTCTCGGTCGCGCCGCGCCACAAGAATATCATGGCGATGCTAGACTCGTTTGAGGAAGACGGCTACATGCACTTTGTCTTCGAGTACTGTGCGCAAGGCGAGCTCTTCACCCACCCGCTGCCATCGCCGGCGCCGTTAGCCGCCTCGTACTTTCGCCAGATCGCCGATGCGATTGGCTTTATGCACGCCCGCGGCTTTGCCCATCGCGACGTCTCGCTCGAGAACGTGCTCATGGACGGTCATGTGCCCAAGGTCTGCGACTTTGGTTTGGCCACGCACGTCCACACGCCCATCGCGCAAGCCGTCGGGAAGACCTTTTACATGGCCCCGGAAATGTACGCTCGCAAGCCGTACGACCCCTCGGCCGCCGACGTCTGGGCGCTGGGTATTCTTCTGCTCATTCTGCTCACGGGTGCGCCGCCATTTGCTCGGGCCAACGAGACCGACAAGGTTCACTCTTCCTTTTCTCTAGTTGTTGCATTATCATGGGCCATAGGTGTTTGCGTACGTCAAGTCGCATGGCATCACGACGGTGCTTCGGGCGTGGAAGCTCGTGCATTTGGTGCCGGCGCCGGCCCTCGACTTGCTCGAGCGCATGCTTGTTGCCGACCCGAGTATGCGCATCACCATGGACCAGGTACACAATGACTCGTGCAATATCAAGACGAGACGCCGCTTGGAGTAGGTGCTTGCCCACCCGTTTGTGCAGGACCCAAAGGCCTCGACGCGCCCTCGCAAGCGTGTGGTAGGCCTCCTGCAAGTACGACCTCTATATCAATGACGCGTCCGCTAGGTTCTGCGCCGCTGGCTCAGTGTCCTCCGACGACGCATGGCCGAGTTTCTCAAGAACGTGTTTCCGTCCGTGCACGCCAACACGACGCTCGCTGCGTCGCGCCGCACAGCGCTGTAGCTGCAACCCGACCCTGCGTCGACAGTTTGTCCTTGTACCATACTAAGTTTAACCTCTTTTTCCATTTCTACTTGGTTAACCTTTTCGACAGACAATAATATGATAGTGTACATTTTCAATTTGTCGGTCCAAGGCGAGACGTCGTCGAGGCGAGCACGGACTGACGCACCGAATGGCAGAGCCAAGGGATTGTACCGAGAGCCGAGCGCGAAGATACGTTGCAGCGCTCGGCCGTTTTGTGGGTTTGCCTGTGTGTCTGTTTGTTCGTAGACTCGTGGAACCTTTGATAGACAATACCTTATGTACAACCATGGATAGACAATATTATGATGTGCACAAACACGATCGAGCGCGGGACAGGGCCGGCGGACTCAGGTGGTGCGCCAGTGCATGCGACGGGACGGCCGAAGGAAATGCTGCTATGCCGCCTGTCCATGGGTGGGGCTACCGACGCGCGCGGGACGGTAGATGCAGCCGAGCCGAGATGAACGAGGTCGAGCGGGTCGTGAGAGGATCAAGCATCAAGCACGGCGTCAAAGGAAATAATATATTAGAGAGATGGCGAGCGATCGCTAGCATACTACGCACGCTGGTGTAAGGTCCACGGGGCTGGCTCGCGTCGTCGCTTAAATAACAAGCCCGGTCACTGGACTATCGAAAAGAGCGAACTCTCGCCCACGAGCTCGAGCATGCCGAGCTCCGAGACGGCGTACGCTTTGATAAAGTACCCGCCTTGGATCGGCATGCCCCAATGCACGCGCTTCCACTCAAAGCGGCCCGCGTCCGCGGGCGCGTGCTCGGCAATCGTGGTCGGTACGTCCCACGCCTGGTTGCACACTTCGAGGCGCAGCACGCTGGCTTG
>NW_012156422.1:365380-407384 GCF_000151545.1 Saprolegnia parasitica CBS 223.65
CACGACGTCGGCGGCTTGGACACCAGTCCATGGGCGTCGAGATGGCAACTGCGCTGGGCTGGGCTTCTCGTCCTTGTCGGCGGCGGCCGTGTGATGCATGTCATGCTGGGCATGGTGGTGGTGGTGCTGGACGGTCTCGAGCGAGAAGACGGCGTCCCAGGTCGACGCGCGCGACCGCGAGGAGATGGCCGAGCGCACCGAGTGGGCCGACCAGTAGTCGCCGCCTGGGTACGTCTGCGTCGTCGCGGGGTGGTCCATGCTGCTGCTGCTGTCGCGACCGGCGGGCAGACGAGGTGTTCAGAGGAATAAATAATTCAATGTGCGTCGCAAGTCGCTGGAAGTGGTGATACCTCTATCTTTCGATATAATATGAAAAGACAGAGGTTTTGACGCCAACCTCGCGACATACACAACCGGGCAGTGGCGTCAATGCAGCACATGTCGCCGCTAGGTGGTCGGCGCCGTCGCCACCTGGTCCAGCACTCAAGCCCCAAGTTCAAGGTGACGCCAGGCCCGACCAAGACCGTGCATTCATTCGCCCATATGAGCGTTTTCCTGCGTGCTTGGGACAGCACCCACTGCATCCGAGGAGCTGGTTCTTCGAAGCAAGGTCGTCAGTGAAGAAGCCAGCACGTCAATCTGGCCCGCTGCAGTATGTATTGGCCAACGCCTCGCCTCGCAAAGAAGAGGCGCCACTTGGTGACGCCAGCCAGGACTGCGAAAAACGAGCATCACTCGTCGCAGCAGCGTGCTGCTGCTGCTGATCATGACGGTCGTCGTCGTCGGTCGAAGGGACATGCAAGAATGGCATTTTGCATGCAGCATATATCTACCATACACTGTATCTGGTGTTGCGACGGCGCCTTGTACTGTGTAGTGTGAGTGCCATGTCAGATCCAATGCAATGGTCAGCGATGGTCGACGCACGCCAGGCGGCTTGTTGGGTGCTACGAGGGAAAATCGTAAGAAACGCTGGACCGACGACCGAGACGAGAGAGCGAGCGACTCATGTCCTGAAGCGCCACGACATAAAAGCATTTTCGCACCAATTGTTGTGAGGGAATTTTCCGTTGCACCAATCCCTGCGAAGGAAAACGCAAACACGACAAACGATTGGCTACGGCAATAGAGACGAGGACAAGCAAGAGGATGACCAGCGTCGCCGAGCACGCGTGGCGCCACGACTGGGACGCCGTGCGACGCTGCGTCGAGGCCGGCGCTGACGTCAACGCACCCTTTGTACGTACATGCAAATGTGCATGCGGCTCATGGAGCCTAGTTTGGCAAGACGGCGCTGCACTGGGCGGCGTACCACGGCGAGAACGCGACGCTTGCCGCGCTTGCTGCCGCGCCCGCGATTGAGATTGATGCGCGCGACCTCGAGGTACCATGGTGCTGCTAGCGACAGTGACGCGACGAGAATTAGAATGCCTGCACGGCGCTGCACTGGGCCGTGCTCAAGAGCAACCTCGAGGCTGTCAATGTCCTCCTCGCCGCCAACGCCAACGCGCACGCCGTGACGCAGGTGCGTGGCCTCTCCATGCATACCCAGCGCGTGCTGACGTAGGGTACGTAGGACGGCCAAACGCCGCTGCAGCTCGCGATCGCTACCAATGCGCACGCGATCGCCGACCGCCTCCAAGAGGCCATGCACACGCTACCGGTTCATCACCCCGCGATGCGGTCCTTGATCGATAGACGTTGTACGCTAGGCCAAAGACGCGCTCGACGGAAAAGGCAGCGCGCGGCTCAGCTTTATCCGCACGGGCGACGTCGCCCGTGTCCACGAATGGCTCGCGCAGGCCGCCGACATCGAGAGCCGCGACGACGTAGGATACGCCACTGCGCGCACGACTGCGTTCTTAGCGCAAGGTGACACCACTGATGCTCGCGGCTGCGGGCGGTCACCACACGATCGTCGAACTTCTTTTGGAGCGGGACCCGGACGTTGACGCTACGGACGCGGTACTATACAAGTGTCGCCGTTGTCTGATGCGAATGGCCCTTAGATGGGCCGGACCGCGCTCATGTACGCAGCGCTGAGCGGCCACCCGATCATCCTGGACATGCTCCTCGGCCACTTTGCCGATATGGACGTGGTCGACAATGTATCAACTAATCACCTGATGAGGAAACCGACAAGACAGGATTCATCACTGTAGGACGGCGCCTCGGTGCAGCTGCTCTTGCACGCGCAGCTCTCGGACAAGAGCCACGCGGCGTCGGAGCTCGCGCGATTCCAGCGCTGCCTCTCGACGCTGCAAAAAGAGGCTCAGTACCGAGAGACATCGACCGCCTACCGCATGAAGGTCCGCGCGTCGATCCTCAAGCGCATGGAACAAGGGTTTCTCGTGCCGTTTGCTTTTACAACGTACTAGTATGCGCTATGGTAGGTTTGATGCATCTGTCTTCAAGATGGCAGTGCACTGCGACCCGTCGCTGGGCCGGTGGTGCCTCAACCATGCCCTTATCGTGGACCGTCACGCCATGAGCTTTCACGAGGTCTGCCCTGCTGCTATTATGTGTTGGAAAGCTATAATCATCCTATAAACCTAGCTCGAAAAGATCTATGGCACCCGTGGGGTCAAGAAAAGCCCGTTGTACACGCTGCTGCATCTGCCGAGCGACGAAGCGTACGAAGCCCAACGCATTTGCTTGGACCATATTGTCATGCGGCGCGTGCTCGATCTCAAGTGGGAGGTACACTATTACACGTCGATGTCGTCCCTACACGCGGTGACGAAATGCTAGCTGTTTGGTCAACGCATGTTTATTGAACGCGTCCTCATGTACGGACTCTTTGTGACGACCATGACCATCTCTGCCTCGCTCGGTATGGTCTTTCCTTCCATGCGTCAGGATACTGATCAAGGTTATGATGATGGGTAGACGAGTCGCACCGGACGGAGTCAGACGCGATCCTATCGTTTTCCGTTGTGAATTGGGCCGTCGTCGTGCTCTTCCTCGTCTGCGGCTGGCTCGGCGCCCAGGCCCTCCGCCCGTCGATGCTCTGGCGTCTCGCCCGGTACAGACGTCGCGCGCGATCGTGCTTGACCCTGCTGCGTCGTAGATACTTCGTTGACGGCCGCTGGACGGCGTACGATGGGCTCGTGCAAGTGACCGCGTCCGACAAGCGCAAGGCCAAATGGTGAGAACCTCGTATATGCATGGTTGTCTCCATTGGACTATGGACTCTTCTAGGCTCATCCTCGTCTCGACGGTGAGCGTCGCAGTCGCTGGCTGTGTTCCATCGTGCTGGTTCCTCCTACAACTCAACCTCGACGAGTGGTCAGACATTTGTGTTTCGAGATGGTGATGATGTTGAAGTCGTGTAGGTTCTGGCCGTTCAAGATCGTCAACCTCACGCTGCTCTTTTGCACGGCCTTGTACTTTCTCAGCACCGAGCTCCGCGAGCTGCGCGGCGACACGGCGGCCCTGCGTACGTCACGCGATTTGTTTTTAGGAGGATGGACAATAGTGTCATCATCTTGTAGTTGACCCGACGGACAAGAGTGGTCAGCGCGTCCGCTGGTCGTCGTCGACGTACCTCACGTCGTTTGTCAACTGGTACCGCCTCGTGGTCTACTTGATCATCGCGATTGGCTATGTGCCGTGGGAAATCGGCGCGTACGAAGCGAACGTGCCGACGTTCTGGCACGTTTGTCTAAGCACGTTTCTGTCACTCTCGCTGTGGGTACTCTCGCTCGAGGTATCGATCCAACTATCCAACAACTATCCTGTATCCAGGATGAATCCACGGTAGTTTTTACAAGTGCATCCAACGACCGGCTACCTCTTGCCTATGATCCGGGGCCTCCTCATTGACGTCGGCAACTTCATTTTGCTCTACGGCGTCTTGCAATGGGGGCTTTCGTGTGCCTACCTCCACATTGTGCAGCACGAACCAGGTAGGCTTGCTCTTTTGTCGTCCTTTTTTATAAAAATAAGTGTGGAAATTATTGTCTTCTTAGACGCCACGGGGTTTGGCATTTGGTTTCGCGCGTTTACGTTTGCGTATTTTGTGCTCTTTGGGGAATTTCGACTCGACGAAAACTTCAAGTCGGACGACAGCGTGCTCTTGACATTCTTCCGCATTCTCGCGCAGATCCAAGCCGCCATCGCGTCCGTCTTGCTCATGAACATGCTCATCGCGATGATGAACAAGCGCGTAGGCTTTCCCTCCATGCGTGCAGGCCCACGGTGCATGTTAGGTGCTCGAAGGCCTCGAGAAGGCCAAAATTCAAGCCCTCGCCAGCTACGCCAACTGCATCCTTCGGTACTTGTGATTTGTTTTTCTACAAGGAGGCTAACCATGTGCCTATAACGAGGCTGGAAATGGCCATGTCGCCGTCGACGCAGACCAAGGTCATGCACCTCGCCGATGTCGACGGACACGAGTGCTTGAACCCGCTCTTCTTTACGCCTCTAGCCCGAACCGAGGTCGGCCCGCGCACCTGTGACGGCGTCGTACGACGATGGCGTAGGTGGCGCTGAGCCCTGACGATTTGGTCACACTCGACACGTTAAAAACGCACCAGCTGTCGTGGCGCCGGGTCCTCGAGAGCCTCCAGTCGCTGCTGCTGGAAGAGCTCGAGACGCCTCTTCTGGGTACGAAAAGCAATCAGCGAGGTACTACTACATATGTGGTGTGATGTATTAGAGACGTGCGAGCAGCAACTGACAGCGCAGTTCAGCCTCTTCCTGCACAAGCCGCATGTGAATCTGCTCAGCGCGCCGCGCCTCTTGGCGCAGCTGGTCCTCTCGCTCTCGGCGATCCTCTCGACCGTCGACGGGCTGCGTCCGCACCACATGGCGCACCTCGAGCAGCACGTCTGGCCCGCGTTTCAGGCGGTACGACACTCGTTACGGCGATGCGCGCGACTGACGACTATGGTTGTAGAAGGGTGCGCAGCTGGCGGCGACGGCCCGCGACGCCTTGAACTACGAGGCGGCGACTGGCCACTTGGCCGTGGAGCGGCAGCTGCGAGCGATGGACGAGCGCCATCAGCGGCAGCTCGAGGCGCAGCAAGCCGTCTTTGCGGAACAGCTCCAGACGCAGCGGCTTGCGACTGACGCGCAGCTGATGGCGATGGAGAGACGGTAAGGCGCGGGGCATTCCCTCAGTCCGTGCATGAACTCGCAACCATGGTGCGAATGAATTAGACTCGCGGCGCTGATCCAGAGTTTGCGTCCGTCGTGACGAGATGGCCTTTCTGGCCGAGTACAGTATTTCACGACATGAATGCACTTGAAGAATAGTGTGCTGTGAAAAACATAGGTAGTGTGCCTCGACGGAAAATGGTGTACGCCGGAATCTCCTGTGCGATGGCATTAAAAACGCACGTCTTTTTGTTTGTCGGATTGGATATCTATATCGTTGTATACCATTAAATAAATGGTTTGAAAATAAAATAAATGAATTGAAAGCCGCCAGCGCGATCTATCGAAGTGGCAGTTGTGTGGCAGCCGCACCGGAGCCGAGCATGGACATCCAGCACGATGGCCATGGCGACGAGAGCGACCCGATGGAGATCATGGTCGTCGCGCTCAGCATGGATGCGACCGAGATGTACACGCGCTACCGGCTGCAGGAGACGCTGGCCTTGATGGGCTGCCGGACCAAGGACGCGGTCGACGTGACGGCCAGCATCTTTGAGGCGTACCACGCCTTTGGCGTCGGCGCCACGAGCCACTGGCCGTTCGAGAGCCTTCAGCACGAGGTCTACGCGCAGCTCGCCAAGCTCGACTACACCAAGACGTCGCAGCTCCTCGACTTTGACATTGCCAAGGAGATTACGCAGCGAAACAAGTCGTTTGTCGTGCTCCTCGGTGGCACCTCGGGCACTGGCAAGTCGACGCTCGCGTCGCTGCTCGCGTCGCGCCTGCGCCTCACCACGGTATACGCTTGCAGCACCGGTGCATCGTCCTGCAACGCGCTTGGTGGTGATCTAGGTCTTGCCGACCGACTCGGTCCGGCACATCTCGCGGGCCTTCTTGACGAAAGAGTCGCACCCGTGCGCGTTCATGTCGACGTACCAGGCCGGCGAAGCGCTCACGCCCGACCAAGTCGACGAGCTCAAAAAGGTCATGCAACATCGTCGGTCCTACCTCGTGACATCCATGACGCGTAGATTGCAGCGGGCGACGTCAACACCATCATGTCGGAGAACCGCCTCCAGAAGCGCAAGGTGCTCAAAGGCTACAAGCTCCAGGCCGACGCCGTCCTCGAGAAGCTCGACCTTGTCCTAACGATGTTTGAGAAGCGCAAGCAAAGCCTTGTTGTCGAAGGTACAACCTCCCCTTTTTCTGCTGCTTGACTTCGTGGTTTTTATACACACTGGCTCGATACTTGATACCGACTTGATATTTACACTCCGTGGCATGTAGGCGTGCACCTCAACACGGAGCAAATGGTCGAGCTTGTCCGGCGGCATCCCAACTGCGTGCCATTTGTGATCTACATCTCCAACGAGATGAAGCACCGCGAGCGGTAGCATGCGATCCGCCTATCGTCTTTGGCGCTTATTCGCATGATCGTGTAGCTTTGCGGTGCGGGCACGACACATGACGATCGATCCGCAAGAGAACAAGTACATCAAGTACTTTGACAACATTCGCATCATCCAGCGCCACCTCTGCAAGAACGCGGATACGTACTTGATCCCGAAGATTGACAACACCAACGTGGATCGGTCGTTGGTGACGATCCAGTCGACGCTGGTCCGCGTCTTGCGCAAGATGCTGCGCGGTACGATCCCTCGCTGCTATCACACATGATACGATCCAGAGTCGATCGATCTCGTAGGCGACAGCATGGTCGATGAGAAGACCGGCAAGTTTGTCTTGCTTTCGCGGGAGCACGAGAGCGCCATCAAGAAGGCGTGGTCGAGCAAGGGCGTCCGGAAGGCGATGCGGCCGCTCACCAACCAAAAGGTCTCGAAGCGGCTCTTGCTGCGCCGTCTCTTGGCCGAGCAGCAGTCGAACCACCACGTCGGGCCCGACAGCTCGTCGAGCGACGAAGAGAGCGGGGACCACCGCCCCAGCCGCCATGACGACGACGACGAGGAGCAAACGACCGTGGTCGGCAGTCTCTTGAGCTTTCGCGACAGCGCCAAAGTCCGCTCCGACGGCGACGACGTATAGGCTGTGGCAACCGCGAGTGCTGACGTCATTCTTGTTGTCGCCTAGGATGACAAGACGTTGTCGACTACGATCCAGCAAATGGCGCTCTGGCGCGCGAGCCAGCCCAAGCCGCTCGCGTTGAACGGTACCACCTTATTCGGTCGGTTTGTATCAACGTATCAACCATCGACGGGTGCTAGACACGGCCGTCGGCGACGACGGCGTCGACCCGGAAATGACGTTTGAAAACTTCCACTTGGCCGACATGAAGCAGCGCTGGCGCCACAAGGAGCGCACGCGGTCGTGGTTTGGGTCGCCGTCGCAAGCCATCGAGAAGCAACGCTCGTTGACGCTCGACAAGGGTACTGTCGTCGTTGTTGGGTGCGATGACGGACTTGTGCCAGGCCCACTGAGTGCGATTCACTCGGGCACTCGACGCCCCGCGACCAAGGTCCGTCCGTCCTCGGCGAGCCCGAAGAAGCGCGACTCGCTCCGGCACAAGGCCGTGCGCCTCGGCGAGAAAGGGCCGCGGCCCATGTCGGCGCGCCGCCTCTCGTCGTCTCAAGGTACCCACCGTGCTTTTTCGGTCGCGGCCACGCACGTGTTTTGTAGATTTGGATTTGGATTTCGACTCGGTCTCGGTCTCGGATCTGGACCGGCAAGATTGCATCTCCGAGTCGTCGTCGCACGCCGAGAACTGCACGTCGCCGCTTGCGTCGCCGACCCGCAGCATTGGCGAAATGGACTACGCCGTGAGCTCGGGCAGCGACGACGACGACGACGACGACGACAACGACGGCAACGGGGTCGTCGGCTTTGCGCTGCCGCCCGTCCCGGCGTTTGCACCGGTGCCGCCATCTCCGAGCTGCCCACCTTCTGCGATTCGCCCGGCGCCGTAGACGGCTTCAATGACGCGTCGTCGTCGTGACAAGCGCACGAATACACTTGCATGCATAATATCGTGTGTTTCGTAGCAACGTTCTATCAACGTATCAACCGTCGCGTCGGCGGTCGTAGCAGCGTTTCTTGTCGACGTCGGCGGCTAGTACGCCTTGGGGTGGCGAGCCTTGCCACGGTGGCGCTGCTTCCACCACACTAGAGTTCTCACTCGAATTGCGCTGCAAGAGAGAGAGTGCTGTACCATGGAGCGGCGTCGCATAGGGCGACTTTTGGTCGAAGAGAAGCTGGTACTTGAGGAACGAGAAGGCGTACGCACCAAGGAATGAGATGCCGACGCCGAGGACGTGCCACGCGTCGGTGACGGCGTCGTGGAAGAAGAGAAAGCCGAGGCCGGTCGACGCGAGGTCCTTGATGTTGCCCGTGACTGACGTGGCGAGCGCCGACGTCTTGGTCTACAAGGCCATACGATAGTGGATGAGATCCCCTTCTTGTCGTCGTCGTCGTACGGTGCAGAGCTGGATGGCCACTTGGTACAGCAGACAGACGCTGCTCATGAGCAGAAAGAGACTCGCAAACGAGAGCGGATGCGCCAAAGTCGATGCAAATGCGTGGACGGTCGACGCCTCGTAAGCCAATGCGAGGGGCGTCAAGAGACAGGCGCCGACGACGCTGTTGGTCCAGACCACGAGCAGAGGCGACAGCGTCGACTGCTTGGAGAGCACGAGCGACGCGGCGGTCATGCAGTTTTGAGCAACCACAAGGACGTAGCCGGGTAGATCGGAGGACGCGTCGTGGTAGCCGGCGAGGAGGCTGCCGAGCGCTGTGACTACTCGGCCTCGATGAGGAATGACGCGCCTGTATGGTCGTCGGCGTACCGAGAAGCGCGGCCTTCATCGCATCCGGGATCACCTAGGGCGATAGTACGAGGAAGAGACTACTCTTGCGGCTTGCTTTCCGAGACCTACCTTCTTGAGCACGACAATCTCCATGAAGAGGACCTTGAGCGTCGTGAGGCGGCGCAGCACGAGGTACCTATGCGCCAGATGCATGCGACGCGATGTATACGAGGCCGGTACATGGGCATGTTGACGAGGCGCATGCACACAAAGGCCGTCGTCGTGTTGACGGACTGCAGCGTCGCAAGCGGCGCGACCTCGTAGAGCCACACACGCCACGTGAGCGTGGCAACGGCCAGTGGCAGGACGCGGGTCGCATGCAGGAGGAGCAGCACGGAGACGGTAAAGACGTGTTGCAGCGCAGCGAGCGAGAGGACTGCGCGCCAGCCGTACGAGGTCAATATCGTCTTGGTCAGCACGTTCATGCTCATCGAGCACACAAGGTACAAGGCGCAGGGCCACAGCGCGGCCACGAGCCGCCGGACGCGGTGCATCGAAAGAAATCCGCCGCTTTTGATTGGCTCGTTGCGGCCACCATATCTTGAGCGCCCTTTCATGATAGGCATATTCATATTCCATATTCCATATTCAATATTTCGTGCGGCTTGAGACACAATATCCGGATACGAGGCAATATCAATATATTTGTGGTCATATCCAGACAAGCAGGAAGACAGCGATGGACCTCCTGGACGAACTCGATGCGCTGCTCGCGGAAGAGCGATCGACGCAGCAGGACGCGCGCCCGTGGGCGCAATGCTTGAGCGGTCATGCGCCGCTGGGCCCCGCTCCTGCATCCTGCAGGCTCGGGCGGCGTCGCACCCGGTGCTCCTGCCGTTCCCGCTCGTGTCGTCATCGCCGCTGCCGGTACTGATACATGCGATGACCTGTAACCCAGAGCGCTAAACTTTACGGCGCAGGCGACGGACGATGACGAAGCGCCGCTGGATCCGCTGGCGAGTGCGCTCGCGAGCGAGCAAGCCCCTCGCGTGTGGCCAGCCAACCCGAGCCGCTTGCTGGTCGAAGTCCCGCTCTCGCTGCACCGCGCCGATATTACGCCCGTCACGTCGCGCATGGTAGCAAACGTCCTTGATCAATATGAGCGGAGGATCTTAGATGCATGCAGGTGCTCGAGCCGACGAACCTCACGTACGCCTTCGGCCGCGTCGTGCACGACGAACGGTACAACGTCATGATGAAGCTTCCAGGGGTCTCATGACGACGACGATTAGCTCGATGGCCGAGACGTCCAACTCGATGCTGCGCAAGCCGACGCACCTGCAAGAGTACGCGCGCGGCAAGATCGGCAACGTCCCATTCGCGCCCGGCGGCGAGTCGCTCATGAAGTCGACGACGGCGCCGACGTCGACGGACGCTGCGATCGCCGACGAGGCCTCGATGCTCAAAAGCGCAATGGCCAGCGAGATGCTCGACCTCGCGCAGCGTGCGCTGGCGGCGGGCAGCAGCAGTACCAACGCCTCGGTACGTTCTCGTGATGATGATAGACATATATTCCATGGACATGCACGAGTCTCTTCTTGGGCGTAGGCGGACTGGAGCAGCCTGCTTGTCGACGCGCCGGGGCTGACGCACGGCTTGACGCGCGAGGACATTGCCCGCCTCACGCGTGGCGCGTCACCGGGTGATGTGGTACGTCTTCATGGCGTTGCCAGACATGATCGATGGAGACTATTGTCTAGGCGGTGACTACCGCGCCCGCGGCCGTCACGGTGGGCGTCAACCCGACCGATCTCTTGCAGCCGTACTACGCGGTCATCTCGGACGACGAGTCGATGAAGGCGCTGCAGCGATCGATCGCCGATGAAAAAGCCGTCTTGGGTACTCAATACGCTTCTGCGACGCGTGTCTTATACTCTGTGCTTGAGCAGCCATGACATCCAACACGCTTTCGATCCAGAGCTTGCTGACAGACAATGACGACGACGAGGACATGGACGTTCTCGACGCCGTCGACCCGGCAGACGTCGTGCAAGAGGCGCCGGCAGCGACGCGGTCCTTGGTGCGTCTCTTCGGCATGTCGCTCGGGTGCGTGACGAGAGGCGATGCTCTGTAGGCGTTTGCGGCGGCAAGTGGCAGCGACGCGACGGTCGAAGATGCGGACGTGGATGTGACGCTGGACGCCGTCATGACGTTGATGGACAGTATGGCGACGCCGGCGCCGGCGCCGGTCCTCGAGTGGGCGAGCGCCGAGCCCATTGACGTGTCCAATTTCCACGCCAAGGTGCCCGACATGGCCATGTCGTTTCCGTTCGAGCTCGACTCGTTCCAGAAGCAAGCGGTGGTGCATTTGGAAAACCACGACTGCGTCTTTATCGCAGCCCACACGTCGGCGGGCAAAACGGTACGGCAACTGCTCTAGTCCAACACGATGATCGTATCGTTATCTTGTTTATTAGGTGGTCGCGGAATATGCGATCGCCATGTCGCAAAAGCACATGACGCGCACGATCTACACGTCGCCGATCAAGGCACTCTCGAACCAAAAGTACCGTGATTTTCGCACGAAATTCGGCGTCGACAACGTCGGCTTGATCACGGGCGACGTCTCGATCAACCCGCAAGCGAGCTGCCTCGTCATGACGACCGAGATTCTCCGGTATTTTGATTTTTTAAAAATACGTATCAACTTGATACGTCGATGATAGATCCATGCTCTACCGTGGCGCCGATGTGATTCGCGACATTGAGTGGGTCATTTTCGATGAGATTCACTACCTCAACGACTCGGAGCGCGGCGTTGTGTGGGAAGAGGTATATCAATCTATCAATCTTTCAAATCAAACATATTGGTGTAGGTCATCATCATGCTGCCCGAGCACGTCTCGATGGTCTTCTTGTCGGCGACGACGCCCAACACCTTTGAGTTCTCCGACTGGATTGGCCGTACCAAGCAGAAAAAATCCACGTCATCTCGACGCACAAACGCCCGATTCCGCTCTCGCACCACCTCTATGGTACATAGATATGGATGCCGTCGTATGGACGGACATATGCATGTTGGAATGCGTAGCGGCCGGCGAGGTGCTCACCGTGATGGACCCCCAAGGCCAATTTCTCTCGACCAACTACTCGGCCGCGGTCCAGCGTCTCAAGCCCAAAGAGTCCAAGACAGGTCCTGGCCGTGGCAGTGGCGGGCGTGGCGGTGGCGGCGGGCGTGGCGGCGGCGACAAGGCCGACTGGACCAAGCTCATTCGCATCCTTCAGGAAAAGCAGTTGCTGCCCGTCGTGGTGTTTGCGTTCAGCAAGCGCCTTTGCGAAGAATCGGCCCACCGTCTCTCGGGCGTACTCTCTCGTCGTCCTGCTGCTTGATGCTGAGGATTGGATGATGGTGTAGATGGACCTGAGCTCGTCCTCGGAGCGCTCCGAAATCCATCTCTTCTGCAACGCCAGCATTAGCCGCCTCCAGGTACTAGAGAGGAGAGAGCATCATGACGCAGAGAAATCAACATTTGAATTCTAGGGCCTCGACCAGCACTTGCCGCAAGTGCTTCAAGTGCGCGAGATGCTGCTGCGTGGCATTGGCGTGCACCACGGCGGTCTGCTTCCGATTCTCAAGGAGATGGTAATATACACTGGACCTTTTATGATCACGCGGGTTGATACACTGTCTTGGTAGGTTGAAATTCTGTTTGCCCGAGGCTTGGTCAAGGTGCTCTTTTCGACCGAGACGTTTGCCATGGGCGTCAACATGCCCGCGCGCACGGTGTGGCGTTGATAGATTCTTGATACTTTGGCTGATACTCTGCTCATAGGTTGTGTTTAACGGCACGCGCAAGCACGACGGCAAGGCGTTCCGCGACTTGCTGCCGGGCGAGTACACGCAGATGGCGGGGCGTGCGGGTCGTCGTGGCCTCGACACGGTCGGCACCGTCATCATTGCGTGCTGGGGGTAGGTTACCAGTCCATCGTCTTTGTGTTTACTAAACATGGCGGCGTAGTGACGCGCCAGACGCGACGTCGCTCCGTACGATGCTCATGGGCACGCCGACGAAGCTCGAGAGTCAATTCCGGCTCACGTACAACATGATTCTCAACCTCCTCCGCGTCGAAGACATGACGGTCGAGGACATGATCAAGCGATCGTTCTCGGAATTCCGCACGCAAAAGGCGCTGGCGGCCAAGGACATTCCGTCGGCCATCCAAAAAGCCAAAAAGGTACTTTGCCCTCGATTGCTATATTGCTATATTGATATATTGATATATTGATACTAGGCACTGCATGCGCTCGAGGCGGACCTCAACACCACGCATGGCGGCCACCTGGACTTGACCGAAGTCGAGCGCTTCTTCCTCCTCCAGCAGTCGACCAAGTACAAGG
Source organism: Saprolegnia parasitica CBS 223.65 (assembly GCF_000151545.1). Classification (NCBI taxonomy): domain Eukaryota; phylum Oomycota; class Saprolegniomycetes; order Saprolegniales; family Saprolegniaceae; genus Saprolegnia; species Saprolegnia parasitica. Next base: position 378,638 of record NW_012156422.1, read on the forward strand.
AGCAAGCGCTGGTGCACGCGATTTTAAACTCGCGGTATGCTGCAGCCGCGCTCTGCGTCGGTCGCGTCGTTGTGCTCTCGACGACGGGTCTGCCCGACCAGCTCGCCATCCTCCTGCAAGGTATCAAGTCGACGTGTGAGCAATGACAGGTTGATCATAAAAAACGATAGTCGACAAGGCGGCGACGCGGACCGTGACGGTCCTCGCACTGTGCCACGCGTCGTTCTCGCCGCCAGTCGTTGCGGCCAAGCCAAGCGCGATGGATTTCTTCAAGCCCAAAGCGCAAGCGAGTACGTCGACGGGCCTCGCGCCGGGCGCCAAGGGCTCGCTCTTGGGCAAGCACTATGTCGTACTCGACGTGCCGGAAACGTGCCTCAACAAGCTCACCAAGGTATCTGGATACCGTATCGTGATATTACAATCCGATATGTTTTTTGTGTATGTAGCACAAGGCAAGCCCGAACGTCCGGAGCCTCCTCGAAGCCAACGACCCGAGCGTGCTCTCGCGCGCCGTCGAGCTTCTCGTGGACCTCGAGACGTCGCTGCCGCTCTTTCTGAGTCCGCAAAACGATCTCAAGATGATGGAGCTCGAGTCGGCCGACTTGTACAGCCAGGTGCAGCACCAGTACAGCGTCATGGAAGCAAGCCCGTGCTTTGCATCGCCCTTCCTCATGCCCGTTCTCGCCCAGTACGCCAAGGTCCTCCTCTCTCGTTCCGAGCGCATCCCAGAACGAGCATGATGATAGATTGACCGCCTGCGCCACTACATGGCGACGATGACGGCCGCGCTCTCCAACCACTCGCTCTCGCTTTTTCCCGACTTTCAGCAGCGACTTCGCGTGCTCACGCGCCTCGGATACATTGCCTCGGACAACACGGTGCAGGTACGGCTCGATATAAAATGAGGTGGTTGAAAAATCTCATAAAATACATCAATGTGTAGGTCAAGGGCCGGGTCGCGTGCGAGGTCAACACGTGCGAAGAACTCGTGCTCACGGAAATCATTTTTGAAAACGTCCTCGCCGACCTCGAACCCGAAGAAATTGTCGCGGTGCTCTCGGCGCTCATTTTCCAGGAAAAGACCCAGAACCAACCGACGCTGACCCCGCGCTTGCTGCACGCGCAGAGCACCGTGCGACGATGCCAATATTATTATCATGTATGCATCGACATGGATTCTCGGTGTAGGTGCACGCGATCGCAACCTCGCTTGGCGTCATCCAGCTCGAGTGCCACCTCGGTACGCCCTGCGACTTGAAAAGGAGCCTTGGGACTTGATTGTTGATGGTGACAGAAATCGACCCGACGGAATTTGCCAAGACGACGCTCAACTTTGGCTTGATGGAAGTCGTGTACGAGTGGAGCCGCGGTATAGAGACTCGTGCGACAGGACAAGAATGGCTCAACTAGTATTAATGGACTAGGCATGCCGTTCAAGTCGATTTGCGAGCTCACGGACGTGCCCGAGGGCTCGATCGTGCGTTGCATCACGCGTCTTGACGAAGTGTGCCGTGAAGTGCGCAACGCGGCGCGGGTAAGCTATGTTTTGATTTTTGGTGTTTTTTTGTATATATTTGCATGGTTTCTGTATTTTTCCGTCGACATGATGACAATATTGACGCACTCTTTGAATTAGGTGATTGGCGATCCGCGCTTGTACCGCAAGATGGAGATTGCGTCCGAGTCGATCAAGCGCGACGTGGTGTTTGCGGGCAGCTTGTACCTGTCCTAGTCGGCTTTGTATCAAGTTCGTATCAAGTGCGACAGCACCACGACGAGATGGACGACGATATTAAATAGTTATGAGACACGGAGAGTATCGACTAGACGTGTCGCGGGCCGGTTTTGGTCTTGAGTGCATAGTCAAAGCTGTCGCTGCTGCCGCCGCGCGTCGACTGCATGATGATGATCGTGTCGTCGCTGGCGATAGACGACGCCATCCCGAGGCTGGGCTCTTCGAGAATGCTGCCTACGCAGTGTTAGCTCCATGAGTGTCGAGGTGTCGAGATGCCTACTGTTGGTGTAGTGGTGCTGCGACGCCATCGAACTCGCTGTCGACGACGTCTTGAGCAACACGTGGCTACTCGTACCCGGCGGTGGCTTGCGACTGGCGATGGACGCGATCGGTCGTGGCGGCTTGCCAGCGCCCATGATGACAAAGTCGTCCGACTCGGAGCTGCCGACAACAACGTGCTCGATCGTCGTCGGGTTGTTGGTGTTGGTGCTCATGGTCGTGAGGTTGAGGTTGGCGTTGTTCGCGTGCAGATGGGCGACGAGCGCTTCGTGGAGGCCCGACCCGTTCTGCTGGCTGGCCTGCAGCACGGCTTCGTCCATGAGGTTCTGCATCGCGTGGCGCTTCTGCTCGAGCCGATACCGGTGCAGCGCCATGAAGCCGAGGAGCCCCAGCAAGATGGCGCCGAGGAGCGCGAGGCAGATGATGAGCAGCGACGAGCCCGAGGACTCGGCGAGGACGCGCCGGGTAGACATGCTGCTGGCGGAAGCGAATTCTTTGTCGACGCTGCCCGCGCGCACAGAGCCAGTCGGTCGGTTGCCTCTTTCGCCGTTTGGCGCTGCAATTGCCGTAGGCAGTACCTTCTTGTCCGGATACACGGGCCCGCGTCTAATTACACGCGACTTACGCAATGGTGTCGGCAACGATGGCCGCCGCATTCGGCGCCTTGCTCTGCACGCATCGGCGGTAGCATTGCCTTGTGCTTGCAATGCTGAAGCATGGAATAGAAGGAGGCGGGACCGCGGCCAAATGGCGATGGCCGTCGAGGAGTGGTTGAAATGGAGTGTTTTTAGAGTGCAGGAGGGCAGGGTGACTCACGCATATCAGCCGGCGTTGGGAACGCGAGTCGAACCGTCCCCGCGTGTCAAGTCGTCTGATCCAGTGGCGCTTCTGAGGAGTCGCTGCAGCAGGTCATCGACACCTCCATGAGCAGCGCGTGTCCGTGGCGCGCTGACGTCGATTCCCGCTGCTAATAGCTACACTTCCATTAGATTGTGGCAATCGACACCCTTGCCGACGAAGGATCTAAGTAGTACAGTGGCTGACCATGGCGGCAGTGTCATGCTGTACAGTCCGTCAAGCGACAACCAGACAAGACAGTGTGTCCATGTACTAGGTTTATATATGGGTTTATATATTATTTTATGTTGCGACAAGGCTTTTGAAAGCAAAAGAAATGCAGCGGCTTTTACACCTCGGGGTGCACGTACTGCACGTGGCTCACGAGCACGGCGGGGTCGGGTGTCACGAATGGACAGAACGGACATCGTTCCGGCTGCATGCGGACAGGAGCCGCCGGGTACCTTGCCATTTGGCGGGGCGTCACCGTCTGCACAAAGCCAGAGGCGGGCGCCTTCCGGCGGCGCAAGAGGGCACCGAGGAGGCCGACAATCACGACACCCACCACCGTCACCGCGATCGTCATCCACGTCTTCCACTCAAAGCCCGCCGCGGACGAGGACGACGAGGACGATGACGGCTGGCCGTCACCGTTGGGTGCCGTTGCGCCCGACGTGGGCGCCGTGCCACTCGGCATGTTGGACGCGACGGCGGACGATGACGCGACGAGCGAGTACGCCTGCGCGTTGGTCACGAGCACGGACGTGCCAGCGATGCGCGCTTCGACACTGATGCCGCCCGAGGCGCCCGACGATACTTTGGCCAGCGCCGCGTACGACACATCCACCTACGCCATTCATATCCACTACGTATCAATGTTTCAGCGTACCACTTCGACATTGTTGACCGTGTCGGGACCGTTGGGCGAAGCGATCGGGTAAAAGATCGTGGTGCCGAGCACCACCGAGAGGTCGAGGTTGTTCTGCAGCTGCGTCGTGGCGGCCATCGAGCCCGGCGGGTCGGTCCACACCTAAGAGTGCAGTTTTCAGTGAGCACTCGATAGAAAAGGTCGACGTACGAGCGTGACGCGAAGCGACTGCCCCGGCAGCACGGTGAAGCTGTACGTGTGCAGCCCGCCGTGGCGCAGCGTGGGTGCGCTCATGGTAGAGTTCGGCAGGAAAAACACTTTGGGCGTGGCGGACGCGCCAAACGACGCGATATTGGAGAGCTGCGGGAGCCCGTAGCCTTGGTTAAAGTCGGGGTACGCCAGCGGCGTCGCCGTCTGCTGCACAAACGAGCACGTCACGAGACCCCGGAGCGGCCCGATGCGATTCTTCAAGCCCGTCGCGCTATGGATCATGAGCGCCTTGATGAGCGAGGCCGGAATCGTCTTGAGGCCGTTCGAGACGTCGCGGGTCCCGGCCTTCCACCAGCCGTCGCGGAGCCACTCGTAGATGAGGACTGCGACGCCGGCAGCGACAGGTGTCGCCTACGACCCCCGCATCAGATACGACAACTCTGACAGGAAAAAATATATTTTGTACCTGGGACGTGCCTTGGAGCGGGCAGACTTGCGTCGTCTTGGTCGTCAAGCCGGCGGCGAGGCTCTGGGACGACGTGATCACTTGGCCGGGCGCCACGAGGTCCGGCTTCATGCGACCGTCCGATGTGGGGCCGATCGAGGAAAAGGACGCGACGCTGTTGGGGTTGAAGATGTTCGGGCAGTTGAGCGTCGAGGCCAAGCTGGCCACCGTGTTCATGGACGCGCCAACGCTACGCCACGCGAGATCATTAAGCGCACTGCAACCACGAGAACGCATTATTACCTGAGCACGTTCTTGGCGCCGGCTGGCGAGCTGATCGAGCGCGGACCTTCGTCGCCCGAGTTGCCGGCCGCAATCACAATCAGTGTTTCGGGGTTGGAGAAAATATAGTCGTCGAGATCCCGCGCTTGCTAAAGGTGGCTCGTGAGTGGTGGCGATACAGTGCCGAGGGTCCTACTTGGCTGTAGTCGTCGCCGTCGGTGCCCCACGAGAAGGAAAAAATCTTGGCGCCTGCGCGCACTTGGTTGCGGAGCAAGTCCGAGACGTCCGACGGCGTCTGGAGGCTCACGGGGCAGTTGACGTTCGGGAGGTTGGCGCACCGCGAGCTCTACATCCACAGTGGTACTGTCTCTGGCGACAACACGTCGTCCATACCTGCGTCCCAATGTCCATAAAGGCCACTTTGGCGTTGAAGGCCACGCCAAGGTTGGGCTGCGATTTGCTCAGCGAGCTACCGAGTAGGATGCCCGAGACGTGGGTGCCATGGCCGCACGTGATGTTTTCGGATTGATCAAACTGGTCGCCAAACGCTTCGTATGAGACGACCTATTGCATTGATACATTGATACATTCACGACGGCTGGACAGTGCGGTGAGAGATGGACCTTGCGGTTGGTCGAGACAATTCGCCCAAACGGCCTCGCGCCGGGCTGGTCAAACTGGTCATGGTCCAAGTAGAGTCCGGTATCAGTGATGCCCACGGTGATGTCGTTGCCCGAACTACCGGAGCATTGAGTCTGTGGATCCATCGATCGATCCTAGTAGTGCCATACAAACGTACATGCCGTAGCTCTGGGCCTCGGTGACGCCAACGACAATGTCGGCTTGGGCATCGAGACGGCGCAAGATGGGCGGCATGGGCTCGGAAAAGTGGCGCGTCGGCGCAAACGCAGTGACAAAGACGACTGCGTCCTGGCGACTGAGATACGTTACCACGTTCGACCAGACCTTGAAATTACTGAGCGACGGCACGTAGAGGCTCTTGGGCGAGTGCCGCGTGAGCAGGTCGTCCGAGATGATGCCGGTGAGCTGCCGCAGACCCGCGTTGAGTTGCGCGATCGTGTCGTCGCTCACGGGACCGAGGAATCCAATCTCCATCGGCGGCGCTTCGGATACAACTGCGCTGACGCTGCGCGCAAACGGCGTCAGCTTCATGAGCGGTGGCAGCGGCAGGACGCGCTGGGTGCAATTGAGTTGGTGGAGCGCGTTGGCGGTCGACGCGTTGGCATGCACGAGCACCAGCGTGCTGCCTACGCACCCACGACGACGCGTCAGCAACCATTGAGCCCAACACAAGGCGATGGCTTCGTACCAGAGTCGTTGCCGTTGCTGCGGCTGAGGAGGCGAAGGAACGGGTCGGCGCGGTCGAGCACCGCTTGGATTTGGGGCACGCATGCGACCTCGGTCGCGCAGCGCTCGATCTGGACGAGCGTGGGCACGAGGCTCGTTGGGTCTGTGCTGGCGTTGGTCGGCGACAGCGACGCCAAGTGGCACGCCCCTAGCACGGGGTTTTCGCCGCCGACCATGGCGTCGACGGCGGTCTGAAAGTCGTTTAGGAACGATGCGAACGAGAGGCCATCGTCGCTTAGCGTGAGCGAGACGCTGAGGTTGGCGCGCTGGCACGTGATAAAGTCAATGGGCGCGACAGGCACAGGCCCACTGCCTTCTTTGAGAAGCCGACTGGTGCTGCAGCGGGCAGCGCAGTCGGTGGCCGGCGACAGCGTGTACGGGCTGCAGTGGTAGCTGCAGTAGGCCTCGGTCGACGTGAAGCGCCACGGCGCGGCGAGCGCGGCGGCGCCAGCGAGGGCGAGGACGAGGAGGCGGAGCATGGCAACTTGTGCTCTGGCAAGCCGGCCGTGTGACACGGTGGACAGTTGGTGAAATTTTAGTGTTTCAATAGAGGGTATACAAACAATAGGCTATTATTTTACAATCACAAAAACACGGTTGATTTTCCCGGAATAACGTGCTATATACGGTGCAAAGTCGGAAAATCCGTTGCGACCAAGCGTCTCAAATTGGGCGCAGGGCGACGTCGCTGGAAGACCAACTTGAAGCGGTATGCTATGCAGAGTCACACGGTGGACGAAGCACTGTTTCATGCTTCTCACGTGGACACTTGGCAGGCGTTGATCGAAAGCGCCCCCACGTTGTTGACCGGCGCAAAGGTATTTTGATATGCCAGGGTACATGCGCTGCGGGAAGCAACAACGCTGCTCGCTGAGGGTCACAGGACTCCCGCTACTTTTGCCCACCGTCCATGTATCGGTGCTTGCTTCCTATTGGGGACGTAGCGTGTTTATCAACGGCGCGATGGATTCCTCAGCGACATGATCTGCTTGCTAAAGTCATTATAATATCATGTCTGACATAACCAGGTCGTTCAGCTCGGCGTATACGCATGCAAGGGTCTGTACACAGTGTAAAGGCCCTCGACACTGCTGTTATCACGAGGTAGACGTCGCATAAAGATAATTTGCTATTGAGATAAGATAAGACATGCATAATACGACGACACAATACGGAAGGAGCGTCGTCTTGAGGCAGCGGGTTGTCACGCGTTGATGCTGTTGCTCGAGTCCTCGTCGCCGACATAGCTGTCGTTGTTCGAGATGTCCGCATCGTTGCCCGTGTCGTCCATCGAGATGTCCATCGAGTCGTCCATCGAGACGTCCATCGAGATGTCAGCTTTGTTGTCGCCGTCCATCGAGATATCGCCGTCCATCGAGATGTCGGCGTTGTTGTTGGAGCTGCTGCTGATGCTGGCATCGCTCGAGACATCCATGAGGTCGTTGTTGCCGAAGATGGACTCGCGCTTCTCGAGCTTGGCGAGAAGCAGCTCGCGGTACGTGACCATCGACGCCTCGAGGCACCACACGACGGGGCCGTCGACGACAGAAAAGCGCTTCAAGCCGCCAAACACCATCTCCGGGTTCGCCTTGAGGACGTAGTCTTGGAAGGCATCACTGCCCGACTCGACGTCTTCCCGCGTGAGCCCCGACACGACGGACTTGAACTGCTCGAGGGCAAACTTGGTCGTCTCGAGCCCGGCCTCGGTGACGGCAGCGGTGTCGGGCGAAACAACCGAGGTCGCGACAAGCGCATTGGTGAGTCCGCCGGCCCACTCGAGCCCGCGCTCGGCGTACGGGATCAAGCTGCGGATGACCTCGCGCGTGACCGAGTCCGCTTCGATCTGGATCGGCTCGCCTTCCGTGGCCGGGCGACGCGTCAAATCGTCGACAAAATACGCGTAATATGGCCCCTTGTACCCTTTCGGCAGCGGCGCCGGCTTCTTGGAGCCCGGAGAGAGGACCTTGTCGGTGAGAATCACTCTCGGAGGAATGAGGGCGCTTGCCGCCTACGCACATATGCGTCATGAGCGACATCAACCATACGAGGCACACGTACCGCAAGCAGCGTCGTCGACGATGCAAAGTGCAGGCGCAGCCCTTGCTCCGTGAGGTCTTTAATGTCCTCCGCGCTCTTGAGCGTCAACGTTTCCAGGCGCAGCCCTTGCTCCGTGAGGACTTTGATGTCGTCGGCGTTCTTGAGCGTCAACGTTTCCAGGCGCTGGACACTGGCCTTGATCTCGTCGACGCCCCCCGAGACACTGAGCAGCGCCAGCGCATGCGCGGCCATCGTGTCTTCTTGCTCCGCGTGCGCGGCCGCGAGGCCATCAACCTTGGCGTCCGTGAGCGCCTGCGCGGCTGCGAGGCCATCAATTTTGGCGCCGATCTTGGCGTCGAGCGCCGCATGCGAGTGCAGCAGCTGTTCGAATCCCGCCTTCTGCGCCGCTTGCAGGCTCTGGAGCACAGCCTCGAAGGCAGCCGGCTTGGTCTCGAGCTCCTGCTGCTGGACCACCGCGCTAGCGGCCGCTTGACGGCCCGCACGCTTCTTGATCGTCATCTTGACTGGGGGCGAACACCCGGTCTTCGTGTTCACCATCGTATCGAGGCCCCGCTTCCCAGCTACACTCGTCCCGGCAGGCTTCTCCCTATGCGTCCACTACATACATACGCGCGTTTCGACATGGAGTCTTACAAGGCGTTGCGTCTTGGCGTGGCGGCGGCCGCCTGCGCGCGCGCTGCCGTTGCCGGAGGCTTGTGATCCGAGTTGGGTCTGTCACACGCAATTGAGTGTATCGGGACAATCGCTCGCCATGCGCCGTACCCCGTCTCGTTGGCGCCAGCATTGACGACCGCGTTGATGGCTTTGCGCATATCGACGACACTAGTGTACATAGGAACCGGATCGATCGAGAGTCGCTGCGTACATTTGCTTGGCTTGTGCATAATCAACGCCAAAGATGTACTGCATGGCCGCGCGTTCGTCGGCCGAGAAGTCGATGTCTTCGAGCTTGGCCACGACGTCGGGACACGGCGCACGTGTCGGCGCACGCTCGCGAATGGTGCCCTTGTGGATCATGACGAGGTCGGTGAGGGGGAGGGGATTGAAGGCGCGCGTCAACTTGTAAATGGCATCGGGCCCAGCGGAACCAAAGCGTGGTGGCGCTCCGTGCATCTCGGCCATGGCGCTACTACCGGGTACTTGCGAGATAATGAGCAAGGAGCGGCCGTCGGTCGTGCCCGGGGTCCGTTGATACAAATACCAAGTACGCGGCCACGAAAGGTACTACTTTGTCTTTCTCTCCGCCGATGGCCAACGATCAGCGAAGCTTCGTACTAAAAAGAGTCTGGCACCAGAACGAGCAAAAGAGACCGAGCTCGTACAGCCAAAGACGAAGACGTTGGGGAACGCGCCGAAACGTGTCGGCCGTGTACAAGGCGATGAACGAAGCGTTCCACGCTACTACGCCCATACTAGCAGTACACAGCACAGCATACGCTCCCTCGTATTTACTAGCGGCGCCGCGCCGAGGCTCGTCGCTGTACGACAAGCATTGCTGTTGAAGGATGCCATCGGGGTGTTGCACTCGTCTCTTTCTTGCCAATGCGCGAGACGATGGGATTGGCCGCCTTCTGCTGAGCACCATCATTGTGGGTGGTCGTTTTGTTCCGTCTTGGGCGCAACCACCGCGTCGGGGACCCACGTACAGTGTACGACTAGTACACTGTGCAGTAGCGTTCTCTCATGTTGATTGGTCCGGTTGCCAACACGGCAGTGTGATTGGCGGAAAACACGTTTAATCCAATGACTGTGAATTTGTATGAAAAAAGGACCAAGAGGCGGCGGCTCGTGTCGACGACGGAACGTGGCCGATGCTCTGTCGTCGCTCGCTGCCGTAACATACGTTTGAAGGGAATTTCAGCTTAGCCCCCTTTTGTCACGCATGGGGCTGAATTTGTCCCGCGAGGGGCAAATTCCCAGATTTGGTCCTCCGGTATCTCGCTTGTTGTCTGCTGCGTGTGGTATTGCAGTCGTGCGACCCGGGACTTGTGGTGAGCGTTGCATCACGAAGAGTGTAATAACAGGTCCCGTGCGTCGTTTTGGCGTGTTTCAAGGACCCATAAACACGCCTAAACGAGGTCCGCCGAGTATACCGATTCGAGTAAAAGTCACAATAGTACGCACCTTGACTCGTGTGTCGCGATAACAGCGTGTCCGACGGCGAGACCTCCGCGGGCTGCACCGCTTCGTGCCGTATTCTTCTCCGAAATTAGTGCTCGATGGAGGTTTAGGGTCCGTGCCCCGCAGATACGTCTAGACGGACAAGGAATCTCGACGGTGCGTCATTGTAGTGAACGCGCCCGCTTCGCATGTTCGAAAGCGAGGTCTCGGAGTCGCAGAGGGCCATGCGCCCCGTCAATTTGAAACGATTCGCCAGCAGCATACCTGGACCTTCTCTCGACCGAGATCGTCGTGCTGCTACTCCTTCAAGGGTACCAGCCTTTCTGCTCGCATGCATCTCTCATGACACGTCTTGCGGAATGTAGAGACCACTGGAGCGTGACCATGGTCTTCCGTCTCAACACAGCTGCGGCAGCGCCGGCAAGGATAGTCTTTCTCGACACGTACGACAGTCGGCACCACGAGCGCACGATTCACGCCCACGTGCGCACGTTTCTGTCAACTGTGCATCGCAAGAGCTGTCCGCACAGTCGGCAGCCGCTGAACGAGAGTGAGGTCTACTTCAAGATGCCATTGCAGCGCAACCCCAACGACAGTGGCATCTCGATGCTGCTCTACGTGCAAATGGCGCTTCTCGCGTACAGCCAAATGCGATCGGCACGCAAAGACTGCAACAAATCGCCTGACGTCGATTTCGATACGTTGCGCGCTTCGTTCCAACATACAGTCGACAACGTGGTAGAGATGGTTGACGAAAGACGTCAAGCGATGCTCGAGGCGCTCCGAGACTCGGATACAAACGAACGAAATGAACTAGTACACAACATCTCCATTTGATTAGAGAAGCGTGGGTTGCTTGCAGTCAATTGCAGCCACCCCTATGCTCTGCGTGATGACTTACAAGGCGATATGGAGCACCAGACTGCGTGCGATCGATGTGTCGTCATGATGTCGCTCGTGTTAAGCGCCAATCAATCAATCAATTAATCCATCAAACGTGTTCGCGTTGAAATCAAATTAGCAAAAACTAACTCAAAGATTTGGCATACGTAGTGCTACGCCTGAATGTGTGGGAGTGGGCACCAGCACTTGGTCGTTGGGAGTGAGCTGCGCACGGAGAGATCCATCCCGTGGTGGACCCCGCTCGCCGAGGGATATCTCGCGCGAGGTCGTACACAGGCTCCTGTACTCGGACCACCCGACAGAGGAGTGGTTGCTGTAGTACGTTTGATCGAGTCGTTGTGCGTGCCGCTCAAGGAGGTGCGCGCTGGCCAAACCACCGCCATGGCCGTGCACTGCGTCAACAAGAAGCTTGTGCTCAACCGCGCGACGTTTCGAGAAGGCATGGTGCTCGTGTCGGCGAACTGAAGCGTGCTCCCATTCATTTCGCACCGGTATATCCGGGCCATTTGAACAAGTGCCCGCTTTACACTGCTGTGAGCTCGTGCTGTGACGATCGCTTTTCCGGTACAGAGTGATGGTCTGAAACGCAAAGTGTGCGGAGTGTTTGTGGTTCCTTGGTCGGAAGTGCTTGAGCTCGACAATTGTTTGTGCCATACAGAAAGCATATATGTGCATCCGAGGCCGTAGGCTTTAGTCCATTTGGGTCGATTGGCTACTTGCCCCTCCCTTGCCTTTCGGTGGGTTTGAAGGTGGCCCACGGAGGTTTTAAGCCAATGAGCACAGAGCCTTCGGCATCTGGAGTGTTTGATTGGCCTATTTCCACATTGCCGTTCCTACTGACGCCCACAACTAAATCCGCGACCCCGTGACGACCCTTACTTTGCCCGCTCGCTCGCCGATGCCTCGTCCTCTGCGACGCTGGCTCGTGCGAGCCCCACACGCCGCAACTGCTTCCGTCATGCGCCTTTAGCGTACGAGCTGCTCAAGGAAGCCACGTAACTGGTGTCTGGTGTCCGCGCCGACCGCGTCGTCCTCAAACTGGGGACGGCCCTGCCGGCGCACCCAGCACATGACCGACACGGCTTCAAGGTATGACCATTCAACATCCTACGGCGCAAACTATTAATCTGCGCGTAGAAGAGCCCGTCGTCGCGTTCCCGCGCCCCGCGCCAACAGCTGGCGCCCATGACGGCGTGCTTCGGTCGGAGGACATCCTCCTGCTGATCGCAAGCTACTCCAAGGGCGTCGGTCGGAAGACCTCCTGCCGCTCATTGCGAGCTTTTGCAGCGGTGTATCGGAGGACGTGTGCGCGCTCCGTCGGGCCTGCCGCGGCTGCTCCGTGGCCGACGCCTTCCACGCGCTCTTCAAGCCGTGGTTCGCTCGACGGGGCACGTCGGAGCTCCATCGACTGTGCCAGGTGCACCTCTTGGTGTACGCGATCGACTTTGAAGACATGGAAGTGCTTCGATGGCTCGCGGCAGAGCACCGCATCACGGCCCAAGCGAGCCACCATGGCAACCATGCCTCGAAACTCGAGCTCCCAACGGCGTCCACGTACCGCTGCCCCGATCTCGTGTCGGTCTACTATTGGACCAACGGGTCGACAACGATCTACACGCACCGCCGCATCGTGCGCAAAGCGGCGATCCGGAACCACGTCGACATCCTCCGCATGTCGTTGGACCTCGGGTGCGGCATGAACTTTATCTGGGAGGAGGCTTGAGCACAACGGCTTCAACAAGGGGACGATCGAAGCCGCGGTCCAGAGCGGCAACCTCCGCTGCGAGCAGCAAGCTCAAGATTCTGCGCTGGCTCGTCAAGCAGCCGAACGCGACCCAGCACAATGCACAAGGTGCTCGAGTCCCTCGCAGCACTTGACGGCAGAGGCAAGCGCTCAAGATACGAGGGCGGTTGCATGGATAGCGTGCAGAAGGCGGCATTCGACCAGCTGCTGCACTCGCATGCGGCGCTCGACGCCAAGATTGATGGCGCTGCTCAGTGTCTCGGGGGCGTCGACGAGATCAAAGCCAGTGTCCAGCGCCTGGAGACGTTGACGCTCAAGAGCGCCGAGGACATCAAAGACCTCATGGACACGATCCTGCCTCCGGGCATTTTAACCCCGGCTCGACTGAATCAAGCAGTCGACGCCGTGGGCTTACTTCAGCAAGACGGACAACAAACGACTTGATACATTCCACACATGCGTCGTGGTTTCAGTAGTGTTTATATCATAATGGAATTGTGTTTGCTTGTCCATCAACTTGTCCTTTATCTCTCTAGTAGTCGAAAAGAGTCGAAGCGCAGAGCCGGTTAACTAGCAGATGCGATCGCAACCAGTACGGCGCGCCACGTTCCGTGCGAATCTGTGGGTTGGCGTCCAAACTAGTGGTAAGCGATGATTCGTCAGGTTTCCTTGACATCCAACGACGCCTCGATAGTGGCTCCAATGATTTGCAATTGGTGGCGCGTCGGCCCGAAAGCCTGAGCAAGAAATTCGATGGCGCCGCGGCTGCCAAGGTCGTGCCCGTCCCCAAGATCATTGCGACCGGCGGTGCTTGGTAGCTATTTGTACGCGCCTTGAATCATCCGTCGCGACAACAGCCTCTCCGACGGCGAGACCTCCGCTGCACCGCTTTGTGCAGTATTCTTCTCCGAAATTAGTGTGCTATGGAGGTTTAGGGTCCGTGGCCCGCATATCGGGATACATATAGACGGACTTTGCACCAGGAATCTCGACGGTGCATCATTGTCGTGCACGCACCCGCTTCGCATGTTTGAAAATGACGCCTCGGAGTCGCGGAGGGTGTCAATTCGGCTTGCATGTCTCTCACGTTCTCTGTTCCAACGACGTTGCGGCTGCCAGCACGAGACTCTGTCTTGTATTTCTACATGCTAAACAATCCAAATATTCTCTTGAGACCCATCGTCGTACTACATTATTGCATTACGACGCGTCCAATGACGTTTACATGGCTGGAAAGTCCTTGAAAAACTCGATCGAGATGCGCTCGAGGTGCACGACGACTTCGGCCATGCCCGCGATGAAGCCCGTCTCGTGGTACGGAATGTCGTACTGCTTGCAGAGCGACTTGACGAGCACGTTGAGCGCCGGGAGGTTGTGCCGGGGCACCATCGGGAACAAGTGGTGGTCGATTTGGTAGTTGAGGCCGCCCATGAACCAGTCAATCCAGACCGACGACGTCACGTTGCGCGTCGAGAGCACTTGGAGCTTCCAGAAGTCGGGCTTGCTGTCCTTATCAAAGACCTCCATGCCGTTGTGGCCGACGCTAAAGACCATCGCGAGGAAGAGGCCGCACGACGCCTGGCTCACAAAGAGGAACGACAGCGCTTGCAGCAGCGACATGTTGGCGGCGTACACGAGGCCGAGGTTCCAGCCATAGTAGAGCAGGAGGCCGGCGCGCTCGAGCAGAGGGTACTGGACCTTGTCAAAGGTGCCACCAGGCCCAATGTTGTAGAAGGCGTACATGGCCGACTGGATCACCCACGAGATGCGCGCAAAGAGCAGAATGGGAAAGTACAAGTACGCTTGGTAGCGCATGAAGAAGAGACCGACGGGCGAGTCGACGGCGTGCTGCGCCATCTTGAGCGACCACGCGAGGATCGGCATCGTGTCAATGTCCGGGTCGCCGTGGAAGGCGATCTCGGGCGTCGCATGGAGGTTGGGGATCGCGTGGTGGGTGTTGTGCTTGTTCTTCCACCACTGCACCGAGAAGCCCTGCCAGAGGTTGCCGACCATGACGCCGACGAGGTCGCCGTACAAGTGGTTCTCAAAGACTTGGTGGTGCAGAAAGTCGTGCGCGAGCCAGCCGCACTGCTGGTAGAAGAGGCCAAGGATGACGGCCGCGACCATGTACATGGACGTCGAGTCGAAATGGAGGCAGATGGCCGCGGAGACGAGCGCAATGCTCAGCGTCGAGACGCACTTGTAGAGGTAGAAGAGCTTGCTCGAGTCGTACAACCCAAGGCGCTTGACCTCAAGGCGCAGCTTGCGGTACGACGCAATGAAGTCCGACTGGCTCTTCTTGACGTCGTCCGAAATCGAGCTGTCGACGGTCGCCGTCGACTGGTCGACATCGCCGACGTAGTACTGCTCGAGCAGCTTGAGCGCCGAGCTCGGGTGGAAGACGGCGAACGCATCGGTCGCGTCTTCGCCGGCCTGCGTGAACATGACGACGCCGCCCGGGTGGTCGTGGAAGGCCGAGATGTCGTACACCTTGTGGTGGATGACGATCCACGCATTGTCTTGGCGGCTGTGCTCGCGGATGGTCGCCCACGAGATCTTCTCGGCCTTTTGCCCCTGGACCATCTTGCTGCTTGGCGAATCCACGAATGGCCTCCGTCTACCCATGACCCAATCTTGTGTCTTGTGACGCCAACATGGCCATTCCCTTATTCCAGTACATTGCATTGCGATCCACCCAATGGCCTTGCGAGCATGCCTGTCAAGTGTACTCAATTGTGCAATCCGCTGCCATCAAGTGAAACGTCTGGTTCGACCCGGCGACCGTCCTCTTGTACGGGTAAGCTCGAAGATTGTAAGAATAATGTACGAATCGGTCGAACATTACGCAATGTACGTACGGCACGCCAATCCGACCCAGTGCGTCGACGGTCGTTGTCACCACGGACGCCTGCCTGCGTCATCGATGGAGCCAATCAGCGACGGACGCCGTGTCTCTGCACCGCGTACGATGACGAAGCAGTTGGATTTGGCGCCAACGTGGATGGTGCTATGAAGCCCATGGAAGATCGCAATGGCTTCGAAAATCCAGCCAAGCATTATGTATTGGCTGCTAGCTTGGCCACTAGAGTTCTTAGCCGGACGTGAACGGTGGCTGGAGCTGTGGGGCTCCCGAGCATGAACCGCCGATGCTGATGATGATACAACATCTGCATAGACAAGAGCGTCGACGTAGCAGGCGGTACGGTGCTGCTGCATGGCCGTGCGCGGCAAGTCGTTGGGTCCACCCATCGTCCAATATCCAACTCTATCGACCGTCAGGCGCTGGTGCAGCTATAGAGTCCTGTCTGTGATGTCTCGAAATGTAGTACATAGCAGAGCAATGGCTCCAAGTCTTGGCAACAACGCTGGAGCAATGGAAGCACCGTGCACCGCACAGGCCACTTGCATCCAAGCGCCTGCAAGCTACTGCTACGTTGGGCTACTCGTTGCATGGATCCTTGAAGAATGGTGGAGTGGTCCCCATTCAAACACCAAGCGATCGTTGGTTGATACTATCATCTTTGCACCAAGCGACTCGTACGTGCCTACGCGTGGCGGGTCGCGTACGCTGCCTCGGCGGCCTTGACTTCGTCGTCGAGCTGGAGCCAGCTCTCCTTAAAGTACTCGCCCGAGATGACGCGCTTGGCCATCTCGAGCTTGGGTTCCTTGTGCTTGGGGTTGTTGCAGAGATCGATGGTTTTGGCGCTGGCCTTCGACTCGTCGCTGCACCAGCTCTCGCACCAGAGCCACTCTTGCGGCAGCGAGTGGATCGGGATCTGGTGCTGCGCATAGTTGGGTAGATCCTGGTCCAGATTCGAGAGCGAGTTCGGGTCGGCGCTGAGCTGGTCGTACACGGCGCGGAGCGTGTCGCCGGCCGCCATGCGCCGAAACTTGACCAAGTCGACGACGTACAAGGCCGAGATGTGGTACGGCTTCCCGCGCAAGTGGTCCTTCCAGTAGCCTTGGCGCCAAAACTGGAACCCGACGTTGCGCGAGTCGCAAAAGGGCGTGTACGCATACGGCTTGCCGTGGAGGTCCATGTGCCAGAGCTCCTTCAAATCGGCGCGCACGACTTGGTCCGCGTCCACGTAAATGATCTTTTGCACACCGAGCGGGAAGAGCACGTCCAAAAACAGAATCTTGTACCTACAACCAGAGTTTAGATTGTACTGCATATCTGGTAGTATGATAGACCCCCAGATAATGCGCTGCTTTTCGGTTTGCCGGCGCAACCAGTTGGGCCACTTGTACGTCACGAGGCGAATGTCCATGCCAAACTCGGCCTGCAGCGCCGGCACGCTCTTCTTGAAATCTAATGACCACCACATGTGAGTTCTACCATCTAGAATCTAGAATCTGGGAGTACCTGGCGACAAGAAGTTTTCCAGCAACCAAAACGTCACCGGGTTGTTCGTGCGCTTCAAGACACTGAGCATCATGAGCTTGAGCATGCGTTCGTACAGATGCCCTACATCATATCCATATTATCGCATCCACATATCACATCGGTGCATGGACATACCGGTCGCGACCGAGAAGACGTGGATCGTCTCGCCACGCCGCGTCGCCACCGCATCCTTTGCAGGCTGCTTGGTGCCCCACGAGACGAGCGACTTCCAGTACGACTGCGTCGCTTCGTCCTCTTCCTTCTTCTTCGCCGCCGGCTGGTCCTCGGGCTCCTCCAAGAGCCGCGCATACTCGAACCCGGGTCGCTTCTTGACGTCGAGCTGCGTAATATCCGACGAAAAGTCGTACACGACGACGCGCGCGTGGTCGGACGCGGCTTGGTCGACCATCTCGTACAGTTCGGACGCACGGCCCTTGGCCAGTTCGAGGCGCCACACGCCCGGCGTCGCTTGCAGCTGAAAGTACCCGAGGTTCTTCATGACGACCGTGTCGCGATGAAGGACGTCGGCGCCGGCCGTGCGCTCGAGGATGAGCTGGAGGCCGTTGGGCGGCGACGGATGGTACGCCATGGTGCGGTCAATGCACTGGCCGTACACGAGCAGGCTCTGCACGGCATAGCGCGCCGTGGCGTCGCCTTGGATGTTGTCGACGTCGGTATCCGAGGCCACCATTTGCACGTTAAAGAGCTCAGGCGTCTCGACGTTCATCGTGAGCACGGGCGGCCGGGGCAAGACACGGAACGAGGGCGCGCTGCCCCACGCGTAGCGGTAAAACCGCTTGAGCGGAAACTCCGTGTAGGACGGCGTCGGCGTCAGCACCAGGGTGATCTTGGCGCCGAGCACGTCGCGCAGCATGCGCAAGACGACGCTGGCGCGCTGAGTCGCCTCCGAGAGCGGGTCGAGGTACGCGATGACGTCCAAGAGGCTGCGACTGGCCGCGGACGTTGCAAATGTCGTGTGGCGGTCGAGCGTCGGAAAGACGGGGCCGGTCCGCGGCGTCGCCAGGTAGGCGTCAACGACCGCAAGCAGCGTCTGGAGGCGCTGGCTCATCGTGGCCGCGGCCTCCACCGAGAGCGCATCGCGCTTCGTCGGGGCAGAGAAGGCGCGGGCAACGGCCTTGCTGCGGTGCTCGCCTTCCCACTGCAGCAGCACCGAGAGAAGCGACGGCAAGAGCGTCATATTGTCGTCCAGAGACAGCGGGCGACCGTTGATGAGCAGCGTCGGGCTCGTCATCGACAAGAGACTCGGCAGCGGGTGCGTGTACGCAGGCGTCTCTTCGAGCCACTGGAGGAGCTCGTGCAAGCGCGTCTCGTCAGGGCTCGCGTCAAGATGGACTTGCACGAGCAGTTTGGCGTGCAAGACAATGTCCGACTCGGACTTGGCCTTGCTCAAAAAGCGCAAGATCTAGACCTCATTTGTTTCGATTCAGAAGGAACCGCAAGGGCGCGCACCTCGAGCACAATGGCCAAGTACCGCGCATCGTCCAAGTCGGAAAGGGCATGGAGCATGTAGCTCACGCGCGACCCGATCGACGAACGCGACGTGCCGAGGTGCACGAGGCTCAGGCGCACGTCCGGCGTTTCCATCGTCGTCTTGAGCGCGTTGTAGGCGCTCCGCGCGCCCGCTGGCGTGTCCAGATCGACCATCTACATGCCAGAGATGCTTCACACGCCCATTGTACACACAAACATGTGAGGTACCAAAAGAAGGCTCTGACGCTTGGGCTTGGTCGCCGTGTGCGGCATGTGTAGATACGTGACGTCGTCCCAGACCTAGAAACGTGCGTCGTCGTGCCCGTTTGGAAAGGACTCGTACCGACGACGTCAAGTGCAAGTCGAGCACGGGCACCGTCTGCGACGGATCCAGCCAGCTCGAGTAGACAGGGTAAAACCCTTCGTGCGCGTACAGCTCTTCCAGCAAGTCGGCGTCGTCCGAGAATTTCCCGGCGCGCGCGAGCTCTTGGTACAGCGGCTGGTCCCGCCCAAAGTGGGCCATGAGCCCTTCTTGGAGGTTCAGGTCGCGGCGCAAGACGCCGTTGAAGACATACGAGTCGAGCGGCAGCTGCGAGGCGAGCACAACGTCCGTCATGGCCCACACTCCGTCGTCCTGGCTCACGGAAAGGAGCAGGTCGCGCGCCGCCTCGAGCGCCGATCCACGGTCCAAGCGGTGGGTCACGGCTTGAACGTAGATGAGGAGCGCTTCCTTCACGGTCACGCCGCCGCCGAGCTCAACAATGCCATCCAAAAACTGCTTGGCCGCCTCGTGGCCGTGGTCCCGCGCCGCCAAGTAGAGCTTGGTCACGTGGTAGGCCGACGCGGGCGCCTTGTCATCGGTCGCTGGCACATAGGTCTCCCGGTCCTAGTGGCATGGTCCTCGTATGACGACATATCGGATCGACTAGTACCTCGGGTGCGAGCGCGAGCAGCTCGGGCGACGTCCAGAGCACACCAAACTGCACCGGTGCGCCGCGCAGAATCAACAAATGGATTTGCTGCAGCACGTTCGCCGCTTGCTTGGTCGTCGGATCGAGCACGAGAATGACTTCGTACATGACGCGGCGCAGAAAGATGAGGTTCCACGCCGGCTCGGCGAGCACCGAAACGTCGGTGGGCCACTCGGCGGTCATCTCGTCGCTCTCGATCGCGTTGAGATACAGCGGCGCCGTGCCATCGACGGGCCCACGGACGCGCACGCGCACCTAGCGATACTGGTCATGGTCCACGTGCTCGGAGCGCAGTATACCTCGCTGGCTTGCGTGGACAAGGTCGTCATGGCACTGTGGACCGCCGTCAGCGTCGTGTCGTCCAGCTCCAACGCCCGCAGCGCGTCGCCTTGCTGGACTTCGCCCGCGAGGAGCTTGACAAAGTCGAACGGATTGAACGTCACGTCGCTCAAATCGTGGACCATGCCGTTGACCACAATCTTGTTGAGAAGTTGCTATGCGACATGTCGTGTTGATACATTGATACAACACGTCGAGACAGACCTGCGTCGCGACGGTGCGGCGGGCGGTGGCCATGGCCGCAATGCGCTCGGACGGGATCGGCTCGGTCGTCAACGCGAGGCCCGACGCGTACTTGGGAAAGTTCTGGGCGAGTTGCTGGAGGCGCGCCAGCGGGTCGGTCGACGCCAAGATATCGCTGGCGGCCAAGTACCCGAGGTGGTTCAGTTGCCATGGCTAGCCCAAGACGAATTAGCGATCTGTTTTGTGTTGTGCTATGTCGTTGATACCGCGTCTTCGTTGTTTTCCGTCGCGTTAACGCTGCTAAAGTCTTCAAACTCGAGCTGGTATGCGCGCAGCGCAGGCCCGGTCTCGGCGCCTTTCTTCATCAGCACCGAGACAATGAATTCATCTATGATTGTGGGTCAATGTCAATGTCAATGTCCATCTCAATGTCAACGACGAGGCGGCTATTACCTTCGTCGTCGTCCGTCGGCGTGTGCTTGGAGTGCGGCGTCTTGGAGTCGTCAAACGACTTGTACTCCATGTTCTTGATGTGCAGCGAGACGCCGTAGCCCTGCAAATGCACGGGCTCCACGTTGTTTTGCGGTGCGTGGCGGACGATGTAGCGCACGGCCTTGGCCTCGGCGAGCGGCGCGAGCTTGCTATGGAAGGCGCGGAACGAGCTTGTCCCGAGCGTGCCGTACAAGAGCACAGTCGGCGCGTTGGCCACGTCCTTGTCAAAGACGTGGTCGACATGCAGCTCAAAGTCGTGCTCGCCCGACGCCGCGCAGCTCTAGAACGCATGTGTGAGAGGCCAACTCGTCTCTCCTTCTGCTGTACGGTATCGGTGGACGGCGTGAGCAAGGCGTTGTCCCAGTCGGACGCGGCGCAGACGACACGGGTCGCGCACCCTGTCTCGTGGTAGATGACCACCCACGCCGACGCCGCTTCGTACGCGAGGCCGCAGCCCTTGTACGCCGACTCGATGGCGAGCTACGCACGTGTTTTGAGCTACGAGATGCGTAGAGAACGCTCGGTAACCTGGTGGAACATTTCAATCTTGGGCGACTGCGCGCGCGTCTGGAGAACGAACGGCAGCAGCTTGGCGATCGTCGCGTCCGGCGGCAGCACGTCATGGGCGGCGTCCAGCGCAAGCGCCGTGTAGTTGATGCTATCCTTCTGCTGGATCGCTTTGGCGCGCATGTCGATCGCGTCGACGTAGCGGAAGAAGAGCGGCGGGTCGACCTCGGCGAGGAACGCCGACGTCTCGAGCACGGGGTACACGGGCGACGAGAGGAACGTGGTCGTGAGGTCGACGTCCACCTTCCTGCTGGCAGCGACAGTCATCGCCAGGACCAGCGCCATGGCCGCGGCAAGCCACCGGCGGGCGCAACCTGAGGACATCGCTACACGTCACCACAATCTGGAAATTGAACCGAGTCGTGCATACCGGTTTGGATCTGAACCGGTCGTGTAACCGGCTCATGTGGAACCGTTCTGTATCCGGACATGTTATCCGGATGACACGCATCGGGCCATGCATGCCACGCAGGCGTGGTGATGCGCGCGATACCTGGATCGAGTTCGTTCTGCAGATGAGAAACAGAATCAAGGAGTAGCATCGTTCTCGCCGTAGGCGGATGACGCCCGTCATGTATGTTCTCTGGCAGCTGAAAGCTGAAAGGGCAGAGGCCCCCGAATCGAGAGTGGGAACTTTGGTACATCCCCACCAACTAGTTCTTGAAACGTTGACGCCTCGCCAAGAAGAAGCTTGGGATGTGCTGGATCCCACCTCTTACCATGCTTACGCGGCGCAGTTGTGACTAGAATACTGCCTTGATGGCAACGGCTGGATGGAGTCAGGCCCGAACAATTTACGACCGCCAGTGGCTACCCTGGTACTTGAACGCCACGGACATTCTTACCAGCCCGCCAGCGTCGAGAGCTCATTTTCCAATTGTTGTACACCTCACCATGAAGCTTCTCTCGTCGTCGCTCGCCGTGCTCGCCTCGTCCGCCGTGCTCACCGACGCCCACGGCCGCCTCCTCACGCCGCCCCACCGTGGCTGGATCGGGCGTCTCCCCGATTTCAAGCACGTGCCCATCGACTACGACGACAACGGTTTGAGCGCCGGCGGCGTCGGTGTGACGAGTAAAGGACCCCATGGCACGTGCGGCGACCTCTACTCGAGCGCGACGCCCCGTGCGCACGAGAATGGCGGCAAATACGGCTTGTTTCCGACGTATGGCGCCAAGGCCATTGGCGGCTGCTACGCACCTGGCGCGACAATGAAGCTCGAGGTCCAAATCACGGCCAACCACAAGGGGTACTTTACGTTTGGCCTTTGCAAGCTCGACAAGCCATCGGACGTGGAGACGGAAGGCTGCTTCCAGCCGCTTGCGCAGCCCAATGGCCAAGACAAGTGGCCCCTACCGCCCGGCAACGACGTGTTCAAGATGCAGTACAACCTGCCGCGGAACGTCACGTGCGACGGCGACGCCCACTGCGTCCTGCGCTGGTGGTACATGGGCGGCAACAACTGGGGCGCCGCGGCCCAAGAGCAGTTTTGGAACTGCGCCGACATTTACATCAGCCACACGTGTGGCAAAAGCCCCACCATCTCTTTTCGCGATTAGCGGTTCGAGCCGTGGTTCAACCGCCTCCAAGTCATTTGAGCGAGCGAATGTGGATGACACACGTTGTTTCTCGTTTCCGTTGCGACGATGCACCGAGTTTTGAAACCTAGTATAAGGTAACACAGAGGTTTTTCTCAAGGCGTTCCTTGCCAGCAAATGCCCTTTGAAAGTGTTTCTTTTTTGATAGATTGTGGGATGGCGTGAAGGGACCCGTTTATGGCACATACGATGTAGGTGGCGGCTTTGACAGCAAGGCGACGAGATGCCACGTCGCTAGTCAAGGTTTTACTTCAACATTTGAGCGACTTGGGGTAGCCACCGGGTTGGCGGCGGCGATGCAAATGGTGGACAAGGCTCGTTCGTTTTTCATCAACAACATATAAGCCGAACGGGTGCGCTCGTCTCTCCTGCTGTACGTTTGAACGTACGAATATTATTTAAGTCACTTGGCCTTTCACAGAACACCGTGGCTCTGCCTGGGAATGGCTCTTCTTGGGTGGAGGAAGTACCCGACGCGAAACATCAACCGATGCCAATGTGGATGCGAAGTTTCTTCCGTGGTCACTATCCGTAGGCGTGTGCTGGCACCTCGATGGCTCTGGCAGCTGCTCTGGATGTGCTGGCTACTAGAGCTAGCATCGGCATTTCTGCAACCGATGGGGATGGCAAAGTACATGGAAGCAAAAAGGAAGCCGCGTGCTGCGTGCATCGTTGCGTTGGCTTCAACCCCAACCCTTTCAGAAACACCTACCCCGTGTGCAAGGTGGTACCCGACACCGTCGAGGTCCCACGGCATCGGGCAAGCGAGTCCGACGTGTGTTCATAGGAGCACTCGGCGACGTGCATCGTGATGGACTCAGAAGTAGTGTCATGCTCCCACAGCACCCTTTTCTACTTCAAGCCAGAAGACGCGCCATCTCGATCGAGACTCATTTTCCAATTGCCTCTGTCGGACGACCACCGTCTTTCACGATGAAGCTTGTTGCCTTGACGCTCGGTCTTGCTGCGATCCTCCACAGCGCGGAACCCCACGGACGCATGATCAAGCCCGCGCACCGCGGCTGGATGGGGCGCCTCCCGCAGTTCTCCTTTGTGCCCATCGACTATAGCGACAACGGCTTGAACGCGGGTGGCATCGCGGCCACGACATCCGGACCCCACGGTGTCTGTGGCGACCCGTATGCGCAGGCGGCGCCCCGCGAGCACGAGACCGGTGGCATCTACGGCCAATTCCCAACGTACGGGGCCCGCGCCATCACGGGCTGCTACGCGCCAGGTGCGGTCGTCGACATTCAAATCCAGGTCACGGCCAACCACATGGGGTACTTTACCTTTGGTCTCTGCAAGCTCAACGAGAAGAACGACAAGGAGACCGAAGAGTGCTTCCAGACGCTGACGCAGCCTGGTGGCGAGAAGCGCTGGCCCGTGCCGCCCGGCAACGACGTGTTCAAGATGCAGTACCAGCTCCCGAGCGGCGTCACGTGCGACGGCGATTCCCACTGCATCCTTCGGTGGGTCTACACGGGCGGCAACAACTGGGGCGCTGCGGGCCAAGAGCAGTTTTGGAACTGCGCCGACATTTACATTAGCAACACGTGCGGAAGTCCGTCGCCGGTGACTCCTGCACCCGCGGTACCGACCGTTGCACCTGTGACGCCTGCACCCGCGGTACCGACCGTTGCACCTGTGACGCCTGCACCCGCGGTACCGACCGTTGCTCCAGTGACGCCTGCACCCGTGGTACCGACCGTGGCACCAACGCCGCCGCCGTCGGAATTTTGCAAGGGCAACACCAACGTGTGCTTCTGGCCGCTGACAAACCAAGTCGTGCCGTACCCCAAGGACGACTGCATCCAGCAATCTGCGTTCGTGTGGTGCCCATAGCTTCCTCCACGGCGCCATCCGTGGCATTATTGTAGAGAAAAGGCTATAAAAGGCGTAATGAAATGGGTGTCCTTTACGTGACGCGATCATTGCTCGTAGGCTCGACTGCAAGAGGCAACCAATGCATTGGGACGCCGTGCTGCCGTTCCCACTATAGTGGCATCATACCTCGGCGATGGTCTTAAGGTCTTTATGCTTTGGCAAGGCCATGCTTCTGATTCCTTTTTCAGTCCTTGCTGCTTCTAGTACCGATAGAAATCTTTTCGTTGACCACGAAATAGATCTCGAGACAATCTGTGCACGACCAACAGATGTTGTGTACTTGACGGCGCGGCGTCCCACTGCTGATATCGGCGGCCGCACCGCCGGCGCCAAGAGTAGGAGGATGATGACGGACGATGTTGACGGGGATGCGGACCTTGAAGTTAAAACCTATAGAGGGACTATGATGCAGCGCCGACTCGACATCTCGTTGAACTTGGTCGTCTCTTTACACTTGCCCGTTCTCTCTTCGCAGCCCTTTCTCTCGTACCGGTACAGTAGCTCAATGGGTTCATCAATACCCATGGGGCATAGTGTGCACGCCACGGTTGCGCGACTGGCGGCAACAGAACGCGCGCAAATCAGCAACTTCTTCGCCTGAGTTGAGGTTCCCAGAATCACGTATGGATCAGATACAGGGCTCGGTTCGCAACCACAGCACTCGCAGCTCAGTGTGCAATTGACTTAACCACCATGAAGTCCATCTATCTCGGCTCGCTTCTCGCTTTTCTTGCCGTATCGGTCGACGCGCATGGCCGCATGATTGCACCGCCGGCGCGCGGGTTCATGGGCCGCCTCGACCAATTCAACTTTGCTCCGATCGACTACGACGACGACGGTCTCAGCGCCGGCGGCATCGGCGCGACAAGTGGTGGTCGTCATGGCGTCTGCGGCGATCCGTACTCGCAGGCGTCGCCTCGGGAGCACGAAACCGGCGGCAAGTACGGTCTGTTTCCCAAGTACCGCGAGCGCGCGATCACATCGTGCTACGCACCGGGGGCCGTCATTGACATTGACATTCAAATCACAGCCAACCACCGCGGTAGCTTCACGTTTGGCCTGTGCAAGCTGCACGGCAAGAACGACAAGGAGACCGAAGATTGCTTCGTGGACCTTTTGCAGCCGAATGGCAACTTGCAGTGGCCGCTGCCCGGTGGCAACAAGAACTTCCGCCTCCAGTACGCGCTTCCATCAAATGTCGAGTGCGACGGCGACGCTCACTGCGTCCTGCGGTGGGTCTACACGGGTGGCAACAACGCCGGTGTCGGGCCCGACGGCCAGGAACACTTTTGGAACTGCGCCGACATCTACATCAGCAACGCCTGCAACGGCACCAACCCGTTTCCGACACCCGTCCCAACACACCAGCCATCGCCGGACGATGGGTCTGGTGGCTACTACCCGCCGGCGCCGACCACAAAGGCGCCGAAACCAACGCTGGTGCCGACAGTGACTCCACGCCCGACAGCAACCACCGCACCGAGCACAAGTACGTCACCGCCAACAGGCGCGCCGGGGGACAAGTGCAATGGACAGAAAAACGTGTGTTACTGGCCGGCCTCACAGCAAATCGTACCTTACGGCAAGTCGGACTGCGCGCTTTTTAGCTCGTTTGTGTGGTGCCCGTAGTAGTCTAGCCGAGGCAGCTGCCGCGTCGCCAAGTAGTCCTCGCGTCGGTACCCTCGACTGAAGATAAACGACTTAATCATGGATGTTTAGCGAAAAACCACCGTTTTGACACCTCTTTTCCGTTACCAACCGGCTAAATGATGCACAATATTGTCACAATTCATTGGTCGATTAGTAGGTTGACTTCGACGGAACGCACTGCGAGTACCACGCGTCAAACTTTTGGCACGTGTTTCCTGTTGCGCAATGGGTATGGCCCGTGTAGTCCTTGCCGCCGCACTGCTCCCAGACCTTTTTGGCAGCATCATCATGGACGCTCGGCTTCTTCGTGTGAGGTTTCTTCGTGATAGGCTTCTTGGTTGGCTTGTGCGGCTTTGCGCTAGGCTTCACCGATGGACGACGTGTCGGCGATACAGGTGCGTCGTCGGGTTAGGCACGTTGCTAGGCGACGGCGTCGGGGCGTTTGTCGGCGCCGACGCGTGAGTGGGGAAAACTGGCGCCGGCGTCGGGTTCTGGCTGCTCGGCGACGGCTTCGGGTCCGACCCGCACGTGTCGCTGATGTAAATGTCGGCGCAGTTCCAGAACTGCTCCTGGCCGTTGATGCCGGCGCCCGGGTTGTTCCAGCCGACGTACCACCAGCGAAGCACGCAGTGCGCGTCACCGTCGCACTTGACGTCCGACGGCAGCTTGTACTGCATCTTGAAAAATCGTTGCCTGCCGGGAGCTGCCACTGCTTCTCGCCGTTGGGCTGCGACAGCGTCTGGAAGCACTCTTCGGTCTCCTTGTCGCCCTTGGCGTTGAGCTTGCAGAGACCAAACTCAAAGTAGCCCTTGTGATTGGCCGTGATCTGGATGTTGAGGTCCATGGTGGCGCCGGGTGCGAAGCAGGCGCCGATGACCTTGGACCCGTGGTTCGGGAAGAGACCGTACATGCCACCGGTTTCGTGATCCCGCGCGCCGCTGTACGGGTCGCCGCACACGCCGTGCTTGCCGCCGGACGTGCCACCGATGCCGCCGGCGTTGAGTCCGTGGTCCGAGTAGTCGGCGGGGACGAGGTCCTTGAACTGGGGCAGCTTGCCAATGTAGCCGCGGTGGGGCGGGAACACCATGCGGCCGTGAGCATCGACGTTGGAGACGGCGGCCGCAAGGAGGAGCGTCGAGACAATGAGCTTCATGTCGACAATGTGAGTGAAATTGAAAAGTGAGAAGTTTTCCAGACGCCAAGAGGCGAGGTTGTGTGGCAGAGGACGCAGTAACATTGACCTATCTTTCAACAGGTGCAAGGCAGAGAAGCTACCAGACTGTGTATCCCACACGAGCCGGCACAGGACAGGGCACAGGAGCTGGGTCATCGGCTGTCAGTGGTGCAACACATTGAGCGGTATCGTGTATCCGGGGGGCAATGTCTGGGGGGCATGGCTCGAGCAGTAATGTGGTCGAATGCCCCAGTATGAACCGACTCCGCACGGCAGCTATGTACAAGCTATTTCCGGCTACTACTACAGGTATACAACGACGATTACTTTGGTTGTTAGCTACAATAAAGATCGAGCAACATTTATTGGATCTTCAAGTGCTAGCCCTACCGTGCTATCCATGGTCACGTCGGTAATGTCGTAATTTGTGTTTGCCACAAATAACATGTTGGTCGCTGTACGCCGCTGCAGACCGCCAATGCCGACGAGACATAGCGTTTCGAGCTCTCCAAAGCATTCTCTATCGATGTGCCAGCTACGAAAGCTTTCATTATGAGACGCGATTTGGCCGGTCTGGGCGGCTGAACTTGAATGTTGTGTCGTCGATGGCGTTTCATCGCCCGTGATTGGCTAATATTTTGAAAAAGAGCAGCCAATGAAATGATATTACCGGCGTGTGCATGACGTTGCCAAGCCTGGTCGTCGAGATGGTATGGATGTCCACGGCGACGACGCAAGCATGTCCAGGCATTGCGTGGCGAGCTGCTCCGAGACCTCATGTTCCTAATGCGCTGTATCACATCGAGGTAGAACACGTCGCTGCAATGAATGCGGGACGGAACCGTGATCGCCAGCACTCATCGCGTGATCTGGAAGAGGCTCCAGAGAACCGCCATCGTTGCCTTAGTAGAGGCTGGCCAGATGCAGTGTCATCGTCGCCAAGCATGGCGAGGACATTATGACTATATCATCATCATGGTATACACAATTCATTTCTACATTTACATCGATAGGGTGCTAATCGTGTGCTTAGCGCAGGCGCTTGGGCACGCACTGCGAGTACCACTCGTCCTGCGTGACGCAGATGCTGCCGCCAACGCACTCGGTGCTGCCCGTGTAGTCCTTGCCTCCGCACTGCTCCCACGCCTTCTTGCCGCCGT
>NW_012156422.1:407484-409743 GCF_000151545.1 Saprolegnia parasitica CBS 223.65
ACGTTGCTAGGCGACGTGGGCTTGTCCGTCACCGGGGGCCTTCGTAGGCTTCTCCGAGCTCGGCGCCGGCGTCGGATGCTGGCTGCTCGGCGACGGCTTCGGGTCCGACCCGCACGTGTCGCTGATGTAAATGTCAGCGCAGTTCCAGAACTGCTCCTGGCCGTTGATGTCGACGCCCGGGTTGTTCCAGCCGACATACCACCAGCGAAGCACGCAGTGCGAGTCGCCGTCGCACTTGACACCCGCCGGCAGCTTGTACTGCATCTTGAAAAAGTCGGCGCCCGCCGGGAGCTGCCACTGCTTGTCGCCGTTGGGCTGCGTCAGCGTCTGGAAGCACTCTTCGGTCTCCTTGTCGTCCTTGCCGTTGAGCTTGCAGAGACCAAACTCAAAGTAGCCCTTGTGGTTGGCCGTGATCTGGATGTTGAGGTCCATCGTGGCGCCGGGCGCGAAGCAAGCGCCAATGGCCTTGGACCCGAGCGTCGGGAAGAGACCGTAGGTACCGCCGGTTTCGTGGTGGCGCGCGCCGTTGTACGGGTCGCCGCAGACACCGTGCTTGCCGCCGGACGTGGCACCGATGCCACCGGCGCTCAAGCCGTTGTCGCTGTAGTTGATGGGGATGTCCTTGAAGTTGGGGAGCTTGCCAATGTAACCGCGGTGGGGCGGGAACACCATGCGGCCGTGAGCATCGACGTTGGAGACGGCGGTCGCGAGGAGGAGCGTCGAGGCAAAAAGCTTCATCTTGGAGAGTGGTGTCTTGGTGAGAGCAAAATGAAAAGTGAGCTGCATGGAAAACGCCGCGGGCTCTAGATCGTTTGCATCGGCGGTGGCGGCTAGCACGTTGCAACGGGTGTTGCACATCAAGCAACGTTCGCACCAGTGGCCGCCATCTCTTGCAAGAACCCCTAGCCCTAGCCACAATGTCTCTTCTTCATACAGTAGTACCTCGTTGTTCGGCTCGCTGCCATACAAATGGTAGGCTTGCGGATTACTGCTTGCCGTATGTGCAAGGTGTTAATATTGCGGCGAGTTCTAGGTGTTGATTTAGAAGGTTGGGTTGATATCCTGAGCTGATATGACTCACATCGCAGGAAAACGGGTCGGACGACTTGGAGAACGCCCAAAGAAGTCAGTCGGGGTGCGAAACCAAAGACGGCAAAGCGTTCGCCGCCGCAAAACGCTCTCAACTCGACCTTTCTGGTTCAAGGAGACAGTCCTTTCAAGTGGATTGCAAGATCTCTTTAGATGCTCGGTAAGATCTCGCTTTTGAGAAGGGAATAGGCATACGCCATCAACCTAACGTTATTTCCAACGTTATAGCCCAGGTTATAGCCTATCCAAATGTGTCAATCCCCAATACCAGACATATTCCTCAGCTTCTGTCACATTCCGCAGCTTCTGTCCCAAACGGATGCTCCATTAGTGTGGACAAATGCAGTGTATTTGATGTGTTGACCACTCTTGACCAGAACTGGACGGGCTCAGATCTGAAAAGGCAGCTCCAATGCGCGATGCCACGTGGTCACTGACGACAACAATGGAGGGCTATCAAGTATTGGTACACTGTTGCGCGAACTTCAGGGAGAACAGTATGAGTTCCGATCCCATGCATCTGCTTCTCAAGATGGTGTCATGTGACCACCGCAGTGAGAGGCTCATATATGTGCCCACGCGCACTGCCCGCGTGTTGGAGGTCGCAGCGCGCCAGCAATGCACTCGGTGTAGCAGAGATATGTATGAGCTTTTGTATTTGGTCCGGGCCTATACGGTCTCGACGCGGTGGTAATACGCACGGCGCACCATCTGTGTTCGGACGCGAACCGGACAGTCACCGTGCAACGGCCACGCTGCGTGTCCCGATAGCCGCGCGTCTCGATCTCATTTCCACATTTGCCTCGGACAATCAACATGATGCACAACATTGCCGCTGTCTTTCTTCTCATGGCGTCGATGGTCGACGCCAAGGGCCTCGACACCGTCCTCTCCAAGGCCACGTTCCAGAAGCTCTTTCCGAACGCGCTGCCGATCTACCAGTACGAAAACATGATTGCCATGTCCCAAAAGTACCCGGCCTTTGCCAACACGGGCAACAACGACGTCGATAAGCGCGAGGTCGCGGCGTTCCTCGGCCAGATCTCGCTCGAGTCGGGCGACCTCCAGTACGTCGAAGAGATCAACAAGAACGAGTACTGCCAAGCCAGCGACAAGTATCCGTGCGCGCCCGGGAAGCAGTACTTTGGTCGTGGCCCGATCCAGCTCTCG
>NW_012156422.1:409843-428975 GCF_000151545.1 Saprolegnia parasitica CBS 223.65
CAAGCGCTGGGAGCAGTGCGGTGGCAAAGACTTTTCGGGCTCCACGCAGTGTCTCGATGGCGACAAGTGCCACAAGTACGACGCGTGGTACTCGCAGTGCATTCCGGCCAAGCCGCACACCAGCTAAATGTGATGATTTATAAACATTAATACTTTGTACTCTACTCCATTTACTATACTTTATAGGCATGATAGTCGAGTCATATGGGATTAAAATGAAGGTTAGAGAAACACTTGACGTGGATGTGGGGATTCTCGTTTTGGATTCAAAAGACGTTGTGAGTTGGGGATTCATTAGGGAAAGCACTATATTTTCTTGACGAACTAGGGCCTTTTCAACTCACAGATGAGAGTAAGTTACGGACAATGCGTTGTTTAGCATTGCACTCGAATGTTTGCAGCGTTCATGGCGGCCGTTCGATATGCTGGTCCCATGGCCAAGCCGTGTTGGCCCGTAATCTGTCGCCGGTGTCCTGGTTGGAGACCGGTGCACACGAGCTCAAGCCAATTCCAAATTGGTAGTGTCAGTCAAATAACTAACCCGCCTCGCCCACCACTGGCATGGCGGACACCAACACGGTTGTTGCCCTTAGTAGGTGGGTCTTGATTGAGGAAACGCGTCGAATGAGATGACGCAGCACTTCTATGTGAAAGCAATGTCCGCTGGGAACGCTGATAAGAAATGCGGTCTTTGGTGTGGACGATCGACTAGTTAACCCGTCAAGCGGCTCGGTTGGCACCTCTCACGAATAGATATTCAGGGAGTCGAAACTAAGATTTCAAGAGCATTTGAGCCACGATTTGGTCGCTTTTTTGCGCTGGCTCAAAGAAGCCATCACGTCCTACATGCGGTGGGAACGCCACGACGTCGCTCAAGCTCACGCCTCCCACGACACCACGGACGATGTCCACGACCAAGATTGTCAGCGTTATGGTATCAACTCGGCGGATGCTCTCGCCGACAACGACGGTTCTTACGACGCCGATGACAACGGCTCTTACGACGCCAACGATGGTTTTTGCGAGCAACACGACGACGGCAACCGTGTTTTGGACGACCATGCGTCGCTTCGCGACCTCGATCCCTCGCTACACGACGTGCGTGTCTGGGATCTTGACGCCCAGCACGGTGGTTTTGGCAGCTTGGACGGTCGTGATGATTGCGACAACGAGGGTGGCTATGACGGTAGCTACGACGCTGGCGGCCACGACGATGGCCAAATGCAGGGCTCTTGTGACGAGCCGCAGCCATCTCTTCTCGGTCATCAGTCGTCCGCGCCGCGTTTTGCTTTGTCTTCTGTGCTAGCCCAGGCCACCGCGCCAGCTGAGCTGGCAGGTTCGCCGTCTGGCTACGCCTCGGGTGTGGTCGAGGGCGCTTTGGCGGTGTTGCATGCCCTGCTTGACAGCGGCGCCGATCTCAGCATCGTCAACTCAACGTTGGTCTCGCAGTTGGTCGCGCTTGGCGTCGTCTGCCAGGTGCACGCCACAGCGCCATTGGAGCTGCAGTCGTTCAATGACGCCTCTACAATATTCGCGGATGTCGTCCTCATCAAGACGCTGGCTTTGGATACGGCGGACGGGCGCTCACCTTGACGAGCTTGCAGGCATACGTCGTGAACGGCACGCCGCGGACGCCGCGGGTAATCTTGGCGGGCTTAGTCATGCAGCACCTTGGCTACTCGATGACAGAGCTGCTTGGCGCAGCTCGTCGGCCGGCCGCGACGGTACGGAGGCTGCTTTTGGCTCGCGTCCCGATTTTGGTATCTAGTTCCACGCAACTTTTGGATTCTTCGCGGTGTGGGCCTCCAGGCTGTTACCCTCGACCGCAAGGCGTGCTGCCTCCATTAGGTTAGATCTAGCTTGCTGTAAACTTGGATAATCCTCAGTTCTCAACATTCTTCTCGTCGACGCGCACCGGTCTCCAACCAGGACACCGGCGACAGATTACGGGCCAACACGGCTTGGCCATGGGACCAGCATATCGAACGGCCGCCATGAACGCTGCAAACATTCGAGTGCAATGCTAAACAACGCATTGTCCGTAACTTACTCTCATCTGTGAGTTGAAAAGGCCCTAGTTCGTCAAGAAAATATAGTGCTTTCCCTAATGAATCCCCAACTCACAACGTCTTTTGAATCCAAAACGAGAATCCCCACATCCACGTCAAGTGTTTCTCTAACCTTCATTTTAATCCCATATGACTCGACTAGCATGCCTATAAAGTATAGTCAATGGAGTAGAGTACAAAGTATTAATGTTTATAAATCATCACATTTAGCTGGTGTGCGGCTTGGCCGGAATGCACTGCGAGTACCACGCGTCGTACTTGTGGCACTTGTCGCCATCGAGACACTGCGTGGAGCCCGAAAAGTCTTTGCCACCGCACTGCTCCCAGCGCTTGTTGGCGCCACCCGTGTGCGACGACGGCTTGGGCTTGTATGTCGGCTTGTGCGTCGGCTTGTGCGTGGGCTTCTGTGTGGGCTGGACCGTGGGCTTGGTCGTCGGCTGAACCGTGGGCTTCTGTGTCGGAATCGGCTTGGACGATGTCGGATCGCACGGCTCTTCGGTCGTCGGGTTGGGCACGTTGCTAGGCGACGGCGTCGGGGCGTTTGTCGGCGCCTTCGTGGGCTTCTCCGAGCTCGGCGCCGGAGACGGGTTCTGGCTGCTCGGCGACGGCTTCGGGTCCGACCCGCACGTGTCGCTGACGTAAATGTCAGCGCAGTTCCAGAACTGCTCCTGGCCGTTGATGCCGACGCCCGGGTTGTTGCCACCGACGTACCACCAGCGAAGCACGCAGTGCGAGTCGCCGTCGCACTTGACGTCCGCCGGCAGCTTGTACTGCATCTTGAAAAAGTCGTTGCCTGCCGGGAGCTGCCACTGCTTCTCGCCGTTGGGCTGCGACAGCGTCTGGAAGCACTCTTCGGTCTCCTTGTCGCCCTTGGCGTTGAGCTTGCAGAGACCAAACTCAAAGTAACCCTTGTGGTTGGCCGTGATCTGGATGTTGAGGTCAACCGTGGCACCGGGCGCGAAGCAGGCGCCGATGACCTTGGACCCGTGGGTCGGGAAGAGACCGTACATGCCACCGGTTTCGTGATCCCGCGCGCCGCTGTACGGGTCGCCGCACACGCCGTGCTTGCCGCCGGCCGTGCCACCGATGCCGCCGGCGTTGAGGCCGTGGTCCGAGTAGTCGGCGGGGACGAGGTCCTTGAACTGGGGCAGCTTGCCAATGTAGCCGCGGTGGGGCGGGAACACCATGCGGCCGTGAGCATCAACGTTGGAGACGGCGGCGGCGAGGAGGAGCGTCGAGACAATGAGCTTCATGTCGACAATGTGAGTGAAATTGAAAAGTGAGAAGTTTTCGGAAAGGAGTCACTGGGTCGATCGTTCAAGCTGCCACGTGCTTTTGCAGCGCTCTCGGGCGTAATACGGGCCAAGGTCGGTAATGGGTGCACCATACGGCGTGCACTTGCCGTATTGGTGTCTCACGTGTGAAATGTGATCCAGAGTTTGGATGCAATAGACAACTTGTCATGTGCGTTCGTGGAAACCACAGATCAATGAACCGAGTACTGTGTTGTGCAGGGACTGCAACAGGGGCTGCAACGTGTCTACCGTTCCCACGCACCATCATGCTACTCTGTGGCGGACGCGTGTGACATTGGCGACGCTGTGTATCGATGGCTCTAATGGGGCGCGATGCCAGCAGCACCGAGAGGCACCGCATACCAATCACAACCACCAGACACTGGGCTGACAAACACATTAAAAGTGCTGGCTGGATCGTCCAGTGATCCTGTCGTCGTTTTGTCCAGCTACGTACTCTGTGCGACTACGAGGCTTTACCAGATGAGTAGTCGCTTCGCCCTGAAGCTACAAGGCGATGAGCTGATCGGTGCGACTCGACTCCAAATTGGAGCAGATCCCACCCGCAATGTCGGCAAGAGACGCGTGCGACTCGAGCGTAACGCAAGGTACCGGTAGCGCCTTGTTACTGCTATGAGCGCAGCGATGAGGCTTCCCAGTCGGGTGCGTAGTATGCGCTCAGAAGAGAGTATTCCATGTCGACCGTCTGCGGTTCTGTGGGCAGGCCTTGTGCAAGGTCAACCAGATGTTTTCCACGCACTGCGAGCCGCTCATACCCGTGTTTCGTCCCACGCCGAGAGCCGGCGAGAAGAGAGTGTACCTCTTCGTATGGACGTTCGAATCATATTTCATACGCCGACGGGCGCAGAGTGGGATCCAAGCATCTCTGTGCGTCCCACCTCTATGCAGCCGGCTCGTCCTCGTACCACGTCCACGGCAATGCAGCTACAATATTGACTTTTCAATTTCACTCACATTGTCGACATGAAGCTTCTTGCCTCGACGCTCCTCCTCGCCGCCGCCGTCTCCAACGTCGACGCCCACGGCCGCATGGTGTTCCCGCCCCACCGCGGCTACATTGGCAAGCTGCCCCAGTTCAAGGACCTCGTCCCCGCCGACTACTCGGACCACGGCCTCAACGCCGGCGGCATCGGTGGCACGGCCGGCGGCAAGCACGGCGTGTGCGGCGACCCGTACAGTGGCGCGCGCGACCACGAGACGGGCGGCATGTACGGTCTCTTCCCGACCCACGGGTCCAAGGTCATCGGCGCCTGCTTCGCGCCCGGTGCCACGGTTGACCTCAACATCCAGATCACGGCCAACCACAAGGGCTACTTTGAGTTTGGTCTCTGCAAGCTCAACGCCAAGGGCGACAAGGAGACCGAAGAGTGCTTCCAGACGCTGACGCAGCCCAACGGAGAGAAGCAGTGGCAGCTCCCGGCAGGCAACGACTTTTTCAAGATGCAGTACAAGCTGCCGGCGGACGTCAAGTGCGACGGCGACTCGCACTGCGTGCTTCGATGGTGGTACGTCGGTGGCAACAACCCGGGCGTCGGCATCAACGGCCAGGAGCAGTTCTGGAACTGCGCCGACATTTACATCAGCGACACGTGCGGGTCGGACCCGAAGCCGTCGCCGAGCAGCCAGAACCCGACGCCGGCGCCGAGCTCTGCCACACCTACGTCGGCGCCGACGGATGAGCCCACGGAGAGTCCTACGGATGAGCCGTGGGAGGAGCCTTCGGACGAGCCTAGTGACGAACCCAGCGACGAGCCTTCGGACGAACCCAGCGACGAGCCCAGCGACGAGCCGAGTGACGAACCCAGCGTCGAACCCAGCGATGAACCTTCCGATGAACCTAGCGATGAGCCTTCGGTTGCGCCGTCGGGGGCCAAGAAGGCGTGGGAGCAGTGCGACGGCAAGGACTACACTGGTAGCAAGGCGTGTGTCGAAGGCACGGCGTGCCACAAGTACGACTCGTGGTACTCGCAGTGTGTCCCGACCAAGCGCCGCCACAATTAAGCTAATCGAGCTGTGATTTTTGCTTTGATACTACATTCTTGTCGCTACCGTCATAACTCGCTCGTATCGTAGAAACTGGCTGATAAAAGTATACTTTCAGCTGCATGCGTTCGCCTTTCGTCGAACCTTATCTTTGTTCTGTGCGACACAATGACGAATAGATCAAACATGTTTGAGAGAAGTCAAGAGAACCGTGCATGCACTCTTGAAGGACAAGTTGTCATCCTCGAGCGAGCTTCGAACACCACTGGCTGATGGAACACCCCTTTCGTCACCCACAAGCACATACTGTTCATAGGGTTCATGGCAGACGCATTATCGATGGAGTCTGCCCAATGTCTCGTACATCAAGTAAGAAATCAATGGTGTCGTCCACCCTTGAAGAAACGTAGCTGAAGACTACTAGTAGGCAAGACACTGTAAACTGTCGATGCGACTCGTGACGGTATCGAGATATCGAGATGGTAAAAAGTCAATAGATAGTCGTGTTAGAGCACACATAGAGACGTAGTCGAACAAGAACGCTCTACCAGCCGCTGCGCTGCGTCGGGAGGCACTGCGAATACCACGCGTCAAACTTGTGGCACACCGTGCCCTGGACGCAGTCCTTGCTTCCAGTGTAGTCCTTTCCGCCGCACTGCTCCCACTTGGCCTTTTGGCCCGAGGACGGCTGCGACGTCGGCGCGCAGTCTTTGCCACCGCACTGTTCCCAGCGCTTCTTGACAACACCCGACGGTTTGGACGTCGGCGTCGGCTTGTTCGTCGGCTCGTCGCTGGGCTCGTCGCTGGGCTCGTCGCTGGGCTCGTCGCTGGGCTCATCGCTGGGCTCATCGGGGCGTCGGTGGGCTCGTCCGAGGGCTCATCCGAAGGTGCGTCTGTGGGAGCACCCGTGGGCGCGTCTGTCGGGGCCGCGGTAGGAGCGTCCGTGGGAGCGTCCGTGGGTGCAACCGTCGGCGACGACGTGGGTTTCGGGGCGGACGTCGGCGACGGCGACTTGGTCTTGGGCCACGGCGTCGTCGGTGGGTACGCGCTCGTCTGGCACGAGAGGTTGTCGCCGGGCGAGACGCCGAGGAGGTCGCAGAACTTATTGTAGCTCGCAATGCGCGTGATCTCCGACTGCTTGTTGGGCGGGTTCTCGCCGCACTCGAGGCCGCCGTTGATGATGTACGTCGTGTACGCAAAGCCACCGGGCTGGCCGACCACGTCGTGGATGTTGCC
This sequence comes from Saprolegnia parasitica CBS 223.65, assembly GCF_000151545.1. NCBI lineage: Eukaryota > Oomycota > Saprolegniomycetes > Saprolegniales > Saprolegniaceae > Saprolegnia > Saprolegnia parasitica. The sequence goes on from NW_012156422.1 coordinate 416,448, forward strand.
GTTCCACTTGTCGGCGTTCCAGAACCAGAACGCGCTGAGCCAAACGAGGTCCTTGTCCTTGGCGATCAGATCGGGGTTGGTCACAAAGTCCTTTCCGAACGCGTCGCCAAAGTCCTTGTAGTTGTAGTTCCACGAGAGCTGGATCGGACCACGACCAAAGTACTGCTTCCCGGGCGCGCACGGATACTTGTCGCTGGCTTGGCAGTACTCGTTCTTGTTGATCTCTTCGACGTACTGGAGGTCGCCCGACTCGAGCGAGATCTGGCCGAGGAACGCCGCGACCTCGCGCTTGTCGACATCGTCGTTGCCCGTGTTGGCAAAGGCCGGGTACTTTTGGGACATGGCAATCATGTTTTCGTACTGGTAGATCGGCAGCGCGTTCGGAAAGAGCTTCTGGAACGTGGCCTTGGAGAGGACGGTGTCGAGGCCCTTGGCGTCGACCATCGACGCCAAGAGAAGAAAGACAGCGCCAATGTTGTGCATCATTTTGGTTGTTCGAGGCAAATGTGGAAATGGAATTGCTAAAGGCAGGTCTAGGTCACTGGGTCTAGGTCAGTGTAGTTAAGATCCAAGTGGCCGAGAAGAGCTGCGCTACTTCGGCATCGAACACAGATGGTCTGTGAGTCACCATTACGTACCAAGGCAAGGTGACATAACGCAGATCGCACCCGGCACAGTGTTGAGATTGCAGACACGACAGATTCTTTCGAGGAACCCGACCGATCCGCCGACCGATCTTTGACAGACTCCATGGCGTCAACCAGAACAGCGGCGACAAGCACAACGCGTGGAGGGCGACAACAAGGTGCGTTCACGCGTGGATTGTACCGACGACGTGTGCACACTTGTCATGTCTACCTCATTAGTAAATCGATGCTAGCACGACAACTACATATTGTCCATGTTGTGCCTTTCGGAGCTGCGTCCTGAGTTGGCTCCTTGACGTGGAAAAGCATGTGGGAAACGGTGTGGCATGTACATACAACGTGGTAAATGTGTCGTAAGAGGTGGGAAATGGTGGGATGTGTGGTGCAATGTGGCACTTGCCGTGGCAACCTGCGCTTCGGCAATGCTGCCACGCACGACGACGGGGCAGTGACCCACCCAAGATTGCCAAAGCGCAATCGTGGCTTGTACTCTGTACAGGCAGGAGCGTAAAGAACTGACACCGTGCTCTGTCAACCAGGCAGCATCAGTCCGAGCCTATCTCTGCGCCACGTGAGCAAGAGAAGCGAGAAGATGTGTCTCGGCGAGCTGTCTCGGCGCAGGGAGCGGATTCCTGTTGGTGCGTGGAAACAGTCTGGCGTTCTGTCCTCGCAAGTCATAATCCTACTCTGCACCATACGGTCCATGATCGAACGACGTTACATCGTCGCTTGAAGACTGTACCTTTGGCGCCATAAACACCTCACGGGATGTCGAACCAAGATCACTTTTCAATTTGCCTTTGGATCCACACACCAAGATGAAGCTTCTTGCATCGACGCTCCTCCTCGCGACTGCTGTATCCAACGTCGATGCTCACGGCCGCATGGTGTTCCCGCCCCACCGCGGCTACATTGGCAAACTCCCCAACTTCAAGGACATCCCCATCAACTACAGCGACAATGGCTTGAGCGCCGGCGGCATCGGTGCCACGTCCGGCGGCAAGCACGGCGTGTGCGGCGACCCGTACAACGGCGCGCGCCACCACGAAACCGGCGGTACCTACGGTCTCTTCCCGACGCTCGGGTCCAAGGCCATTGGCGCCTGCTTTGCACCCGGCGCCACCATGGACCTCAACATCCAGATCACGGCCAACCACAAGGGTTACTTTGAGTTTGGTCTCTGCAAGCTCAACGGCAAGGACGACAAGGAGACCGAAGAGTGCTTCCAGACGCTCTCGCAGCCCAACGGCGAGAAGCAGTGGCAGCTCCCGGCCGGCGCCGACTTTTTCAAGATGCAGTACAAGCTGCCGGCGGACGTCAAGTGCGACGGCGACTCGCACTGCGTGCTTCGCTGGTGGTATGTCGGCTGGAACAACCCGGGCGTCGACATCAACGGCCAGGAGCAGTTCTGGAACTGCGCTGACATTTACATCAGCGACACGTGCGGGTCGGACCCGAAGCCGTCGCCGAGCAGCCAGCATCCGACGCCGGCGCCGAGCTCGGAGAAGCCTACGAAGGCCCCGGTCACGGACAAGCCCACGAAGGCGCCGACGATGGCCCCCAAGCCGAGCCACAAGCCGTCGCCCAAGCCCACGTCCAAGACGCCGGTGCACACGACTGTGAAGCCAACGGCCAAGCCCTCGACCAAGCCGACGGCCAAGCCCATTGCGGGTGGTGGCAAGAAGGCGTGGGAGCAGTGCGGAGGCAAGGACTACACGGGCAGCACCGAGTGCGTTGGCGGCAGCATCTGCGTCACGCAGGACGAGTGGTACTCGCAGTGCGTGCCCAAGCGCCTGCGCTAAGCACACGATTAGCACCCTATCGATATAAATGTAGAAATGAATTGTGTACACCATGATGACGATATAGTCATAATGTCCTCGCCATGCTTGGCGACGATGACACTGCAGCTCGCCATCGACCGTCTCAACTGCTGGCCAGCCTCTATTAAGGAAGCGATGGCGGATGAGAGTGCTGGTAATCACCAGTGGGTGATCACGGTTCCGTCCCGCATTCAATGCAGCGACGTGTTCTACCTCTATGTGATACATCGCATCAGGAGCATGAGGTCTCGGAGCAGCTCGCCGCGCAATGCCTGGACATGCTTGCGTCTTGGCAACGTCAATCACACGCCGGTAATATCATTTCATTGGCTGCTCTTTTTCAAAATATTAGCCTATCACGGGCGATGAAACGCCATCGACGGCACAGCTCTCAAGTTTCAGCCGACAAGAGAGGCCAAATCGCGTCTCATAATGAAAGCTTTCGTAGCTGGCACATCGATATAGAATGCTTTGGAGAGCTCGAAACGCTATGTCTCGTCGGCATTGGCGGTCTGCAGCGGCGTACAGCGACCAACATGTTATTTGTGGCAAACACCACATAGAACCATAAATAACAGAATTACCAACATGATCATGGCGAGCACGGCATGTACCGTTTTGCATGTTGACATTATTGACCATCCAAGTCAGATCCTAGCCCTCGGATAATTGAGATGAAAGGGCTTGACAGATGAGGTTTGGCGCCAAAAAACTGAAACCGAGGTGACGCCGAGGATCCGCTCTATCGACCTCGAAAGCACAGCTGCCCGAAAATGACTATGCACAACCTATGCTGCCTTTGCAAGGCTGCCTCAACAAGCGGCAAATCGGCGAGCATGCTCAAGGCATAGCTGCAACTCAACGCCTCCGTCCGTACCGTCCAGCACTATTTAAGAGCTACTAGTACTCGGCGGCTCCACTAGGTGAAGCGCAAACAGATGCTACTCGAGCGCCACAGGAAAGCCCGCATTGTGAATGCCACAATCACCTCCTACAGAAGACGCCCAAGTGGAATCACATCATTGGGTCAGACAAAAAGACATTTGATGCTGGCCACTACTAGTAGGCATTAGCGAGTCCTCGATGTGGCGAGTCCTGTGCCTGACAAAGTTGGATACCGGCCGTTGGCACGAATATGCATACAATCAACGAACTTTGGCACAGGTTTCACCAACAGCGACCCAAAAATGAGTCATGAGGTCGACCATCTCACTTGATGGCAATAGCGTTACCGATTGTGTTGTGCTCGTGGTTATTGATACTCATGGTATAGTCGAATGTTAAAAATGCATCGCTGCTTGACTCGTTTAGATAAACACTGGGCTTCGAGAAAATGTGCGACCGTACGACGTTCGAGCACTCAAGTCGTTGTCGTAGGGCCGAGAGGATGAGGCAGACAATACAGCAGGTGGTTAGACCCCTTGCGTGCCGATCTGGAAGCTAAGGATACCAAAGGCCACGACGCCAAAGAGCAGCACCAAATAGATATAGGGGTCGCCGCTAAAACGACCCGAGTACATGTTGTCGCGTGGGTCCTCGCGGCGTGCCACGAATTGCAACAGCGCTGGTGCAAGGAAGGCCACGTAGACGCCAAAGACGCCCGAGATCTGCAGCGTCACGCTCAGATCTGAGACGAGCACGGCAATGACGAGGGGCGGGAGCGCCGCGACGAGGCGGCAAAAGATGCGCACTTGGCTCCGGCTTAAAAACGTGCAGCACTGCCGCAGCGAGACCGCGAGGTTGTCACCGAGTGTGATCGCAATCAACGGAAACACGCTGAGCGTATCAAGAGCCGGAAACAAAACGACGAGTGCCGTGAGGCAGCGCGCCCAGACCGGCACTGGGTCCAGACCCCACGTAAAGTTGGCCCAATTGAGGTTGACGCTTGAGCTAATGCGGTCGCCAAAGTAGTAGCAGCACGTGAGCCCAAGACCGAGGTAGAAGAGCGTCGTCGTCAAGAGCGCGCCGCCAAAGATCTGCGCGGCTTTTGGCTGGTTGGCGCGCGAGAGGGGCGCAAGGAGTCCGGGCACCGAGTGTTGAAACAACTACCATCCAAGAAGGATACCATGAGATACCATCCGCGAGTCGCTCGCAATATTACCTGGGAAAAGACGGTCGTGCTAAACAGGAGCCCAAACCCGCCAAAGTTCACAAGCGGCACGTCGCTGAGATACGGCGTCGTCGTCGTTGTGGCGCTGCCTACAAACGCGGCATGGTTATGACGTGGCGCGACAAGATGCAAGATGTACCGCTGTCGGCGGCGTCCGTCCACATGGCCACGGCAGCGCTGACAATCATGGTCAGCAGGGCAACAAAGCGCAGCACGGCCATGCCCACTTGGATGTGAATCTGCTCGTTGAGATCTACGCATCGTTGGAACGTCTGCCCATACGTCGTGAAGGAGTTGTACCGACGCACGAGAGCGGGACGACAATGAGGCCAAAAAAAATCGCGACCGCCACGTTGCTGATGGCCAAGGACGCGAGCTGCGACGCAATGCTGTTGACAAATACTTGTGCGTAGCCAATGAGGCCGCCGTACATCAAACCGAGGAGCGAGATCTGGTAGACGCGCGCGCCAAAATGGCCCAGAAAGCGCTCGCAGAGCGTCGTGACTTCGGGAAAGTGCATCGGGTCGGCGAGCAGCTTGGTGTGCGTGTTCATCGCGTCGAGCTCGCGCGCTCGGACCGTGGTCTCGCTCACCCACATAACGGTGATGTACGAAAGCCACGAGACGACGACGAGCATGATCGAGCCGAAGAGGAGACCTGCGTGGTACAAGGCGTAGGGTACGCCAAGGCTGCCGACGCCGAGGATGTAGTTGACCGTGAACGAGTACGCGACGAGCGGCGAGTACGCGCTCGCGACGTCGTACTCGAGCACTTGGAAGCTCATGGACCGCGAAAGCGAGAACGAGATGAGCTGGTGCGCGGCGCGCGACGAGCGGGTCTCGGCCACGTCGTGGGCGTTCTCGTCCATCGAGGCCCAGCTGCGCGTCGTCGTCGAAGCCATCGGTAAGAGTGCGAGGCTGGAGCGCTGCGACTGGACGAGGCTGTCGCCCGTGTCGTGGTAGAGTGTGCCCCAATCCATGCCCGACGACGGCGAGTCTGCCAACGGCAAAGTCGCAGCCGTGCGGAAATTTTAATGGTATATTTTATGCAAGCTTGTGATTTGTATGGAAACCTGCGAAATACAAAAAGACAGGCGGCAGCCCGACCAACGCCCACGGATTGGTCCGCGACGGTTCGAAAATTCGCCGACACTCTGTGCTCAGAATCAGATTTGAAATCGACCAATCAAAGCGCACGTGTGCGAAGATCGCCCTTCTAGATCGCGAGTCGTGCCCCGGTCGCTCCAGTGGCGCACTGGACTTGACGCGATGGACCTTCGATGGTCGTCAAGCGTCGGGACGGAAGCGACAGCCAAGTTCGCCAATGAGCAACGAGCCTCCGACCACGTCGCCGCGCCAGCGGCTGGACACCACGCGACACGTCATCCACTTCACGCCGCAGCGTTGCCATTAGCTCTTGCCCGTGCGTGCGATGTCATATTTCAACAGTATTCCCGTGTGTGGTGCCAGTGTGGTGTGGCTGGTCCACGAAGTAGCTCGGCGCGGCCAGAACCAGCCAATTTCGGATCCGCATCCAGGCGGGTGCTACTCTCGATCGCATTTCGCACGTCCGAGGGTGTCGCGACAGTGAGCGCGACAGGCAGCAGCAGCGTTGCGCAACGACAGGCGGCGCGTGGTTGCAACGCCGCCGAGCGCCCTCTGCGGAGCATGCCCCGGGGCATGCGAGATGCTGTCAACCTTGTTGCGAGGCATGGCGCCGTGGGATTGGTCAAAATGAAAACAAATCAACACGTTGCGCCCGCTGATTGGAAGACCACGAGGTTGCGGGCAGCGTGATGGGCTTCGTGTCGAATCGAAGGCCTCTCGTCGAGCTCCTTGATCTTCCGCGGGCTCTTTGACGTCGTTCCACTATTTCCACACCGTCAAACCGTGGTGGCGCTTGGGTTGCGTCGCCCCACTAGATAAGCTGCGGGAACTCTAGGGCTCTGGCAACATCAACGGAATGTTTTTGGCGCGCCCGCCTTTGATGCTACTAGTACGCGGCAGGACGAATGCTAACGCGGCGAGGTCCTCAAAGCTTTTCCGTGGCGCAGGACATCACTACCCACAACTGCACCTATACAAATATGTCTTTGCTTTCTGTTTGCACATCGCTACGCCGGGCACTCAAAACTCGAACCAGGTCAGGCTCCTTCCTGTACGGGTTGCGGAATTGTACCGGGTAGAATGCCAGGACGCTCCAGGCTTTAGACGACGACGCTTGGTTCATGGATGCATATGTTTGCTCGCATGCTACGACGAGGGATCGCGAGAGTGCTGTGTGGGGCAGTCGGCGCCACCATTGGAAATGAATGCACGTTGAACGACGGAAGGTTTGGTGTTTCATTTGACGGAATCGACAACGGGCAAAAACCGGTGTCTTAAAATACAAGCCAAGCGTTTTGCGTCGTAGCAGGAACAACGAGCGCGACATGGGCGGCGGCACGTCCAAGGAAGCGGCAGCGCCCAAGCAAGCTGCGGCAGCGTCGACGATCGAGCCCAAGGCTGGCGGCAACGCGCTGCCCAAGCCGCCCAAGCCCATCAAGGACCTCAAGCTGTACATCTCCATGTTCAAAGACGATGCACTCGAGCTCTCGCATGCGTCGGGATCGGACTTTACGGGCACGCTCACCACGCACAAACTCGCAGTGCTCAAGCAGGTTCCGCCGGAAATCTTCGTGCTTTGCCACCTCAAGGAGCTCAACGTGAGCGCCAACGATATTCACGTCCTCGACCCGGCGATCGCCAACCTCGAGGCCCTCACCAAGCTCGACCTTTCACAAAACCACCTCTCGGAGCTACCCGATGCGCTCTGCCAGCTCCCGAATTTATCGTCGCTCATCGTGTCAGAGAACGACCTCGTTGCACTCCCCAAGACCATTGGTAACTTGAAGGCACTGACACAAATCATCGCCTTTAAGAACGGCATTACAACGCTACCCGACTCGATCGATGGCTGCATCGCGCTCGAGGAGATCAACTTTTACAACAACAAGCTCACCGAGCTCGGGCCCGGCTTCTTCAAGCTCGCCAACCTCGTCGAGCTCAACATCGCTGTACGCCTCGGATTCATGTTTACCGCAACGAACAAGTCGTCGTCATCTGTAGGGCAATGCACTGACGCAACTCGGAGCGATACCAAACCTCGTGCGACTCAAACGCTGCGCCGCCTACTTTAACCGCCTTCGAACGTTCCCGGACCTCAATCACTGCAAGGAGTTGACTCAAGTACGAATCCAATTACGACGTACATGAACGCACGCCGCGGTTTAGGTGCAGCTGTACCGCAACCAATTGAAGGAGCTCCCGGACCTCTCGAACCTCCCGAGCTTGACCGAAGTCGATGTCAACACGAACTTGCTGCGCCAGATCCCAGAGTCGCTCTGCACGGGCAACACGAGCATGCGCATGCTCAACTTGCGGAAAAATCGACTTGTGGAGCTTCCCGCCTGCATCGGGCAACTCACGGCCCTCGAGATCCTCAACTTGGGCGGGAACGCCATCAGCTCGCCCGTACCCGACTCGATCGCGCAGCTGCCAGCGCTCGTGTCGTTCCTCTTCGACGACTCGAATCTGACAGTGCTACCGTTGGCGCTGCTGGGGCTCCACTCGCTCGTCCGCGTCGACGTTGGCCGGCGGATTGATAAGAGCGACGCGACGACGATCAAGGTCATGGCGCAGCTCGAGGCCATTTGCGTCGCCAACCGCGGGTGGCTCAAACAAACCTAAGGTTCCGCGGGTTATAGCACTAGGCATGTATCATCATCGTTCGAGCAACACAGATCGGCATTCTGTACATATGGTCCCGATGCTCAGCGATGTCACTTTGCATTGGTAGAGCCTCCGTCGCGATCGGTGTCTCGGCAACTTTGGTGGTCGCCATAATGAGGAGTACGGGGACGAATCGGGATGTCCAGCGCCGGTCTCGCGTCTGAGGCACTTGCCTTGCGTGCTCATCGAGTCCGAGAGGTGCTGATCGTTTTTCGATGCGGCGAGTACTCCATGTCCCTTGTAAAGATGCCTCAATGTCACCATGTCGTGAACTCGACTATGACTATGGCAGGGCTCGAAATGGCGCGGCAAGGATCTAGCGTCGAATCCACATGCAGGCTACCGTGTGCCACTCACTACATATGTATTGTACCAAGCCGCAAAGCTCGTGGGCGAAGGGATTAATCGGTATTAGCCTCCGAACCTCCACAAAATTCCTTCAAAAATTCCACACAATGATCAACTGAACAGACGTGGTGCACGTAGCCGATACAGAAAAGAACGCACATGAAGGAGACCAACGCACAGGCGAGCACGAACCAACACCAGAGACGACGTTCGTTTATCCCCATGAGCATATATCTCACGTTTCTGCACTCAGCGACAGTCAGTACATGCTGTAGAGATGCAAAGTGGTGGTAAATTATCGTCGACACTAGCCCGCCCTTGTCTTTAGTTTGCCAGACGATGGCGTATCGTAGAGCCAATGAACGCGATAGCGCACGACGCAGAGCAGCAGGACGAGTATCGCGGCGTGACCCGCGTACATGATGAAGAGCGGCACCGTGTCGCGGTCGACGTAAGTCGAGAGCATCGCGCACACCGCACTCCAGAGACTCACCGTGTACACGACGAGCTTGGCGGCGCGAACGTGCCTATTTGTGAACTGAGTCATTCTTGTCTACTCGTCCAAGCAGCACCAGGTCGAGCACGCGCGGCGGAAGCGGTAATGGGACACGAGCAAGACGACGTCGCCAAGGATCGAAACACCGAGGTAAAACCGCTACGGTGCGATGACGACGACGCATGAACGCTCGAGACGTACCACGTTAGTCGCAAAAAAGGTCTTGGCGCCGATCATGAGGCCCTTGACGAGCTGACCGATCATTGCAAAGAGCGGCGACGTTTGAATGTCCAAGTCGAGCTGCGGAAACGCCAGTTGGTGGCTGCCGTGTGAGAGGATCGCAAGCGGGATGAAGAGACCCATGCCACACATCCCGACCATCGCATACTGCCACTAGTCAAACTGAAAAGTAAGTACCCATCATGGACAAGATAGATAGATAGATAGATAGATAGATAGATAGATAGATAGATAGATAGATAGATAGATAGATAGATAGATAGATAGAGATAGATAGGTCGTACGTGGGTCGGTGTCCAGCATACGATGGCGGGGTTGGACCAGAGCACGTACGTCGTGGTGTCGGGGGTCGACAGTTTGTAGCATGCCATGGCGTAAATATACTGCTCGACGAGAAACTAGAGGAATCGCTTAAGTTGTTGCAACCGTGTAGCAACGTACCATGAAGAGGACGCTGCTGAGTGCACTTGGGAGCAAGAACGTGACGACATAGTTGAGCCAGTTCATGCCCTTGAACTTGTTGGCGGCTTTGAGGCTAAAAAACCACAGCACGAGGCAGGCCACGGCAAAGCGCTGTTTGACCTAAAATGACAATAATGTCCATCCATTCGAGTATCATTCCCGTACAAGGAAAGCGTTGAACTCAAACTGTGCGACAAAGTAGCCGCTCAAGTTGATGTCAATGGTCACAAGCGCCGCAATTTGATGGACCACGTACGACGCGTCCCTACGAAAACGACGCTACGCGCGCCAGAGCATTCGATTGTGGCGCGTACCAGACTTGCCACGGGATCGTATTTAGCTGGACAAGATCCCAGAGAATATTGACGATCGCGAGGTAGTTTTTGAGGCACGCGGGAAAGTCCGTGAGGTTGATCGCGTCGACGCGCCGGGTGTCATTGAAGCCTTGGATGGTCGTCGTCACCGACACAATCGACAAGAGCGTGAGAAGAACCCAGCCAACGCCGAGCCAACACGCCAAGAGAGACAGTAAAGACGCGTCGCCGACCCACGGCGTCAACACGTAGTAAAAGAGAAGTGGCAGCCCGAGAGCCATCGCGGTGTACGTCAAGCTCGACCAGAAATTCCCGAGGCCGATTTTACCATTCTCCGTCGGCCTACAAAGCACTTTAGAAGCACGACAAGAAGCGCGGCGTTTCAAACCAGATGAAAAGGAGGTCCAAGAAAAGGCCTTGGAGCTCCGAGACGACGAGAAAGTAGCGCAACTCCTTCTCGGAGCGGAGCACCGCCAAGTCGGACGGGTCGTCGTCGGACAGCGACGTCACATCGACCGCATCGACGGTGCGCTTCCGCCGGTGAGTCTTTCCGACTGCGCCCCGGCGCTGCAACAACCCCGACGACTGCGCGAGCAGCCCCCGGTACGTCCGTGACGCCTCTCGAATGGCATGCCGCGTCGCCACGAGACGCCATACCGTGACGGTCAAGATCGTCCAGGCCATCCAATGCACGGCGTCGGCCACCTAGACACGTCGTGTTGAGGCGCTCGTCGATACGAAGGGGATGCTACTATACCCATCCACCCCGGTAGAGGAACCATGCCATCTTTCTGGCCCGGGCGTTGAGCGCCTTGAGCTTGGAGTGGGCGTCGAACGGGTCGATGTCCCGGTAGAGAGCCAGAGTTAATTTGCGCTTGGCTTCAATTTCATGCAGTGTTGTGCCCGAGGGTGCCAGAATCTGGCCGCGCTTGAGCGTCGCCATGTGCTTGAGCAGCGTCGACGTGCTGCTGCGTGCATGGGGTGTCGCGGCGGGCGGCACGAGTGCGAGCGACGGTGACGAGCCCGGTGCCGGTGCCGACGCGAGGGATTGGCGCCACGCCCGGTGCAAGATCGTCGCGAGCCGAGCCGTCGACTGCCGTAGATCGCGCGACACTGCGGCGGGCTCGGGGATCGATACCCGGGCCAGACGGGCATGGCCGAAGCAGGCATCGGCAATCTTGGACACGACGAGCAGCGCTTGCAAGCGCTCGATGGGTTGCAGTAGGAAATGGTTGAGCGTCGCGGGGGCCACGGCGCGCTGGCGCTCGAACCTAGCCAAGAAAATGACACTTTTACAATGGGACAAGGACGGTATACCCTGGTGCTGCGTGTGCGAGCGCCTCGGGCTGGGCAAAGATGGACTGAATGGGAAGAATGCGGTCACGCCCGGGAAGGTGACGCCGACGAATCGATGCACCGCTCTCGGTCGTCGGGGTCACGGCGGCCCGCAACACACCGTGCAAGAGAAACCGACCGGCCGTGCGCATGACGGTGGTTGGCATCGTCGGCGCGACCGGTCGCGGTGCCACGTCATCGAGGCCAGGAATACCATTGCACACTTCGAGCAACGGTACCTGTCGTGCACTCGACGTTGCCGAAACGTGGGCGTGGAGGTGGGTCTTGAGAAACGTGAGACCGAGGGGCATGTGCAGCTCGACGGCTCGCCGAATTGCATACGACGTGCGGTGCCAGATGGCGTGGTGCGCTGGGTCGGTCAGCGACGCTAGCAAGTGGGGCTGCAGCGCATCAAACGAGCCCGCGCCGGATCCGAGGAGCAACTCGGCTACGTGCTTGCACTCGTCGATCGCAAACTGCTTTTCGTATGAGCCAATGAGCTTTTCTTTCGACGTCATGCGCTCCAGAATGAGTTGGAGGTCGTTCCAGTGCAGTACGAGCTGCGCCGCGGCGTCCGACATGTCGGCGGTGCCCCGGTGTTTGGCCGACCCGACGGCGACGACACGGCCCTGCATCGGTGTCGGCCACAGCCACAACCACCGGCGCCCAAGAGAGCGCAGAGATTGCGCAAGCCAGAGAAAGCTTCGTGCGAGGCGTCGCCGAAGCGCTTTGGAGCCGCACGTCGAGTAGGGAAATTCGGATGAACTCGGTGCGCCGTGGGCCGCCACCGACGTGGCAACCACCGTCATGGAACCGTACGGTTGGACGACATCAAACCGCATTTTGTCGCGTTGTTCGGGGTAGAACTCAATCGATGCTGTCGACGGCATCGGAAAACCAGCGGTAGCGCGGCCAATGCAAACGTCGACCGGACTCCACGGCAAGTACATCCACAGTTGCATGTCGAGCGACTGGAGCGCGTC
>NW_012156423.1:0-2389 GCF_000151545.1 Saprolegnia parasitica CBS 223.65
AAGGCGGGTCTCGCGACAGCCCCGTTCTCCTGGCCCACGGAAGAGTTCCCGGTCCTCACGCCGCTCATCGCGCGTCGTTTCAGCCACGCTGGTGACATCGAGCTCGCGGCCGCTCTTGTCAAGACCAGCACTGGGCTTGAAAAAAAGCAAACACATTGCGATGGTCCAGGCCGAGCTTGCGATTCTCGCCATCCTGCAGTACCCGCCGTCGCCAGCGCGCGACGCACTCATAAAGTTGGCGCAGCTCGTCGTGACGCGCTCGTCGTGACGCACCATCCATTACAGAAGGCATCCGTGGTAGCCTCTCATATTGCGGGGGGAAACCGAGGCCGTGGTGCACCCCGTTTTTTGTCCCCCTCGGCCCTCGGCACTTGGAATAATGAGGCATTTCTCTTTGTGTCGCTGCGACCAATTTCGCAACATATATCGGACGCTTCTTACTCGTAACTTTTGTTGGCGTCGATCGATCAATGGCAAAAAACGTCGCACGCATGTGCCTTCAAGAGGTCCTCGCCGGCGCTCGAGAGCTTTGTCCCACGCAGATGGAGATGGCCAAGGTGGGATAGGTACAGTGACCGCACCGAGCCTTGACGGCGCAGACACGCCACGAGCTCTTGGAGAAGGGTCGATGTCGGCAGAAACTCGAGACCCAACCCAGCGTTTGCAGTGGGAGCTTCTCGATGGCCTCTAGCAACACGCTGTATTCATTGGCATGAAGAGGCGCCAACTGCACGCCGACGGGCAGCTCACGGACGTGTTGCAGGGACCCAAGCGCCATGACGGCGGTCTTGATCTCACTCCAATCGCCGTCGACTTTCCAGGCCGTCACAGCAGACAAGGCTGGTTTCGTCATGGTCATAATGGCAGCGCAAGCATGTGCTTGGTGTTGCCGACGCTGTGAGGTACCGAGCCAGCTGCGCACTCTCGACGAACTGAAGGCTTTGTAGGCGCGGCGATGTGCGCAAGGCGTCGTAGAGCGTTTTGGCCCCGGCCGCAGTCACCGAGAGATGGTGCAAGTACAGCATCGTGATCGGAAAGGTCGCGATCGTTTAGGCAAGCGCAGTGACGCCAGCGCTACGTCGCTGAATCGACTACCACGGGCATCTCCACCCTGCACAGCGTATGCTTGGTGTGAGCGGGCAAACGATCGAGCGTCGCCTCGTCGACAGCGCGTCGATCGGCTCAGCGAGGTACATACATTTACATGGCGCGTTCGCAGCATACTTTGCAAATGTGCGAAGCGGTACCATGTTAATTTGCAAGTTGGTCACGCGCGCCAGCAATGACGTCTCGAGGTCGGTAACGCTGCTGTCGTAGTACCACTAGACGACGTCCGCACCCGGCGACACCAGGGACAGGTGCTTGCCTGGCTCATTGGGGTCCATGAGCACTTACGGATGATGTTTGAGCACGCGTGGAAAGAGCGCTTCGTGCCCAACGGACGCCAAAGCCGCGCGTTGGACGTCAAGGATCAGCCGCAGCATCCATGGCACGATCATATACCCGCTCCAGCGCCACGAGAAACGGGCTCTTCCCAGCGCGAGGAAGCGCATGTAAAGCCGAGAAGAAGGCGGTAGCCGTGTCATGGTAGCACATGATCATCTCAACGATTTTTGCTGTGGCAGCGCCTGCCCGAACGACGTCGGCTTGATGCGCTTGGTCGTCTCCATTCTGCCAGTGATGGACAGTCAGTGATTGGCCGCCAATGATATGTTGTAGCAAAGCAAAAAGATAAGAAGAGGTCTAGCTAGCTAGATAAGAAGAGCTCTAAATAGCACCTCGATTGTTTTACTGCAGACACAAACGTTGCATCATGCCTCTTGCTGCCGAGGCCTACCCTCCTTCCTATCAAACACCACGCTTACGCGTCCTTTCTCTTCATGTCGAGCGCGCGGGCCATCACACGACGCTTGGTGCCATTGCGATACGTGCCAGCATCATCGCTGCAGAGACTATCTTCGCTCTTGATGTCGACCCACGACGTCTCCGTGTCGTTGCTTCGCTGCGTATGGTGCGTTTGAGCGCGGTTCGTGAGCCGGTACTGACCCCGCGACCGGTACTCGGCGAGCGTTTGCATCGCGTCGTGGCACTCGCGCAAGTCGTCGAGCAGCATTTTCTCTTGACCAACGGTCGCATCCAAACGCAAGTCGGCAAAAGCTCGTTGAAGCTTCTTACTGAGCGCTGCGAGGCGGGCTTGGCCGAAGTCGAGGCGGCCGTCGTCGGCCTCCCGTTGGGCAGTGTCCATGGCCTCGGCCGTCTCCAGTCGGTGCATTTGCCGCGTGACAGCCAGACACACCGAGGTGTCGGTGACGACGCTGGGGCGAGCAATCGCGCTCATGGTCGCCATGGTCTCAATGCGGGACGTGAGTACGTTGACGTAGCGCAGACG
>NW_012156423.1:2689-9127 GCF_000151545.1 Saprolegnia parasitica CBS 223.65
GTCCGAGATGCACCGCAAGAGCTTGGCGTCGTGGTTGTCGCCATAGCCAAAGGTAAAGAGAGACACGGGCGACGACGGCTCGGGTCTACCGGTCGGAGGAGCGTTAGCTTGCTCGGTGGGATGGGGGGCGTCGTTGTAGCAGCTCTCTAGGATACTTAAAAGCGGCAACGACTTTACCACTCCGTAGTTGGCAAGTCCATCCGTCAAGAGGAGCACCGACCGGATAGGGTTGGGCGACCCGCCATCGCTTCGCTCATGGCGTTGAATCTCATCCAAACCAGCGAAGAGACCGCCACTGAGGTTCGTGCAGGTTCCGGCTTGAATGGCGCGGACGCGCTTTTCGAAGAGCGCCTTCCCGTCATGCGTCATGAGCGTGAGGGGTTGGACGGTCGTCACGTCCCTGTCGTACACGACCAAGCTCACGCGGTCCGTGGCCGAGAGCTCCCGCGACAGAAACGTCAGCGTCGTCTTGCACAAAGCGAGTTTCTCATCTCGGCCATGCTCGCCGACTTGTCGAGGACGATGACGAGGTCGATCGGCTGGCGCTCGTTGTCGTCGCACTTGGGGGCCTCGATGTGGCAGTTGACAAACGTCGTCGCATTCTTCTCGCCCGCTGCGATTTGTTTGTGCTCGGTCGCACACGAAAGCGAGAGGCTCTTGTGCATGAGCATCGACGGCGTGGGTGCTCGAGTTAACGCAAATTGGACACTGACGACTGGGACCAAGTACGATGCGCACAAGCGTACTGCAACGAGCGGTGGCACAGCCGTACCCTTACCCTATTGCTTAGCCCCTGTACTCCAGCTCATGTCACTCACAATACTTCATCTGTGAGCTCTTGCACGCTCTCGTGGATTGATATTTTCCGTACTTTCGACTTGATAGTTTGATTGTTTACACTGCCATCCAATCAATGGGCTGCATCATCGAGCGTGCAAACATGTCGTCAGTCACGACGAGCGGTGGGAAGTATACGATGTGCCTCGCAGAGTGCCTCGTCGTCGTCGGCCGTTGCGATGGAAGACTGACTGATGAGTCATTTTGTAAGTTCCCATGTTGATACCCGGTGAACATACGCTAAAAGCGTGGACGTTAATGCACCAGAAGCACTTGGCCGTTGGTGCGACGTAGTACTTTCTTGCAAGAGTACGTACGTGGGACTCAAGGTTTACCTTCGCAAGTTGTTGTTGAAGTGAGTCTATTGAGATATAATTGTTACTACCTGTCAACAACTATAAACTCCGAGAAGTGGTGTGCTGAGCCTCTCAGAATCTATGTCGGCTTTACCTGCGCTCAAGGTAGACCCTCTCGCCCTCGCTTTTGCCATGGCCAATGTAGTCGAACGCGAAGACGGCGTAGCCAGCCTCGGCGAGCCGCTCGAAAAAGTCGAGATAGCCCGACGAGTGGTCGCCGAGACCGTGGAGAAACACGATGACGCCTTGCAGCGTCTCGATCTGCGGCACGACCGACTGGTAGAAGAGCTCCACGTACCGGTCGTTCGTGAACGTGTCGGTCGTGTGGATTGAGTGCGTCTTCTCGGCGGCCATCGCGGTTCAGATCTGGATGCGACCGGAAAGGGCAAACACCTCTACCATTTGATACACTGCAATCAGGCATAGATTCATATATCAATATATAGAGGAATCTATTGTAATTGGGTGATTTGCACCAATGGCATCACCGCAATGGTGCAGTCGAGAACGTGGGCGGGCTGAAATCCACGTCATAGCTCTCGCTACCGGTATTAGCTAGCACTCTACGGAGCATGCTACTAGAGTTGATGTCGCCAAGGTTGCCGAGCTTTTCGAGTGTGTCATTGCAAGGTTGCGATGGGTTGCACCTGGCTACATGTTCCCCGCCACGAGACATTATTGATGCAGCTGCCCAGGAGGATGATCCCTTCCAACGTGATCGCCAGTCCACTGTCCGAGCTGACGAGGCACCCATCAGTACCAGCTAGCAGCGCCAGAAAGCGCGCAGCGATGAGAACAGAGTGTGGTTGACTTAGCTGTGATATGCAGGCCCATAGACAGCAATACCCTCCTCACCGAAAGGCTGCGCGGTACTCGGTGCGCATCTTGGTCAACGTTGACGAGAGAAGCTGCACACGGATGCGGTCCTTCTCTTGCAATCTATGCACCGATAAGGGACTGCCAACGCGATAAATGGAGTCACGTACAGGTCAATCTTCCACTGCTTGCGCGTCTGCGGAGTCGAGAGATCGGCGCTGTTGGACTTGAGGCTCTTGATGAGGTCGCTTGGTACCTCAACATTGGCCAGCGTGGTCTTGCGCGCAACGACACTTGGGCGCAGCATGTCGTGCACGGCGACACCAGCAGGAGTACCAGCAGAAAGTGCTGTTGAAACCGGCGGCACACTCGGCTTGTCGCGCGCAATGAGGTCGCCATGCGTCACCGCGAGCTCGTGCAGGCGGCTCAAATTGCTTTCTGGCGCGTAAAACTCGCGCACCTGGTACGGACGACCGAGCACGTGGTCTCTATATGTACAGCCACGGGTCGCGCGGGCGTCGGCGGCAAACCTGGGGGCGCCACAGCACGCGTGGTGCGTCGAGGCTTCGAGGCCTGACGACACCGATGTACTCGCTGGTGGCGGCGACGGCGGGTGGTGCACACACTCTTTGAATTCCGAGCCCGTGAAGAAGGTGTGGCACTCGACACAGTAAAAGCACTGGAGCGCACCCCATAGCTTCCAGTAGGTCGTCTTGGGCGATGCAGCGAGCGCCTTGAGCCATGGATCGACCTTCCAATCCCCGCGTGGCGCGTGGCGAGACAGCACTTGGCCGAATGCGCCGATTGTCGGAATTGCGTCGCGGCAGTGCAAGACGCTGATGTGACCGCTATAGTAAATGACGCCGCACGCCGCGCATTGGTTCAGACTCGTCTCGAGCTGCTTGAGATGCCCGAGTAAATGGCCGATGCGCTTGGTGTAGAGCTTGTAGCAGAGCTTTTCTTTTCGCGGCTCAATCATATCGAGCTGTTCGAGGGAGCACTTGAGCGCGATCGCGTCCAAAATGGCTTCCGAGACGCAGAGGAGGTCGCCCGGCATGTCGACGACCGACTCGAGATGGGTGCCAATGAACGACGTGCACTCGTTGACAAGATAGTCCATTTGCAAAAAGTCGGAGGAGATCAAAATCGGCGTCACGTTCTCGACACCGAGCTTGGTGAGTGGCGACGTGCCGACGCCGTTGGCCGCGTGCACGTAGTTGTAGAGCCACTCAAAGATGCCGACGTCGCAGTGCACCGAGATGTCAATGTCCTCGTTCGAGCCCGCGTCACTCAGATAGGCGCTAAAGTACCGCATATTCTCCAGCAGCAGCGCCTTGTTGCACGTAAAGTCCCGGTTGACCTTGCGAAATTCGTCGCACACGTGGATGACGATGGTTTCGTCACGCACTTTACGTGGCTTCTTGTCACTCGCCTCGAGAGTCGGCGCCTTTTCGTCGACGCTGCCTCGGATCGTGCGCGGTGGCGGCCGCATCGACCCTTTGCGCTGCATGTTGACCTGTCGCCTCGAAAAAACGTATCTTTCAATCGACCAATCATGTCGCACATTGCCTCAAACTCAACATGAAGAAATATTTTTCACGTGGAAAACAAGAAAAAGGAGTCTTATGCATTGTTACTCGACAGATCATAGCTAGATTGGGGTGTAGGCCCGCGCGCCGACAGCGGTGGCAGTTTGAGGCGGCTCGGCGATACCTCGGAGCGCCGCATGGCTTGTGGCGCAGTCGCAAGACGGCGCAGCTCGGGGCGTTGGAGCCCTGGAGGCAGATGAATGTCGCCGACCGATCGCGTTGAGAGCAAGTGAGCGGGCGACCGCGGCGATGCCAGTGGCGAGCTGGTGAGATCATTGGGCGCAGGACCGCGCCGCGGTTGCCTACATTGAGAATTGAGGTTAGGGCTAGGTCACGAAACGTTGCGTGTACGGAGATGCATGTTTGGTGGCGCTGCAGAAAAGCTAGACAGAACGACAATATTGACCAATTGTTGTCATGCGATGGCGCTACCTCGGCGTCGCGCCCCTCGTCTTGGTTGGTCTCCCGCGCACGTGGTGTAAGTGGTTCGAGCTTGACAAGTTTCTACACGTTGACTGAGTCGGAATGCGAAGGCTGCATGCACGCAACCTTGGCCCGGTGACGCATCGAAGGCGACGGGACGACGTCGGGTGCTTGTAAAATCGAGAGGACTTTGAATTTGGGCATCGGAACGTCGTCTTCTTCGGGCGTCTACGTGCACGCCATTTATTGAGCTTCGCCGAACGTTCGCGCAGCGTACGGAGAGCTTGAGTGCCGGTGTTGCCGGCTTGTCGGAGACGGCCAATTTGGGCTTGGATTTCTACACGTGGTGCGTTGGCTTGCCTTGATCAAAAAGGTGCGATGCGCACCGTGGTGGACACCGTCTTGAGCGGGGAGTTACTGAGGGGGCGTGACGTGGCATCCGCTCTGATCTTCTTGCGCTCCCGTCGCACACTCTTCAAGAAAGGCGACAGCAGCAACTGTTTGGCGTCTGGCCGCTTACTGGGGTCACGCTGGAAGCACGCGTGAAGGAAGGCAATTGCCTATGAAGTATTTTGGCTCGGAGATTCGGACGAGGAGGCAGTCGACGTATGTACCTCGGCCGGCAAGTCGTTGGGGACCTTTGGAATCGAGTCACTCGAGACGATCTTGTACATGGCAGTGAGTGGGTTGCTGAACTCGTGCCACGGCGTCTGGCCCGTGAGCATCTCGAGCACGGTGCAGCCAAGGCTCCAAATATCGGCCTTGATCCAACTAGATGTACCATGAGGATCGAGTGAGCGACACAACATGCAGCGATAGACAGTGTGTAATTTACCCTTCGCTCGTTTGTTGCTCCTTGATGACTTCTGGCGCCTACACCAGCCGCATTTGCCCACACCATTCGCCAATGGTATCAGGAGTACCATCCAGTGGGGCGTTCCCTTGAGCCCCCCGACGACCGAGACGCTTCCAATTTCCTTGAGCGCGCCAAAGTCGGCCAACTTGAGCTGCGATTGGTCCAAATTCAATAGCACATTGGCGCTCTTGATGTCCCTTGACGAGAATGACGCGCCTTCCAAAATATGATGGCAACGCGTACCGGTGCGCAATGCGGTGGTCGTGAAGAAACTGCAGTGCGCGCAGGAGCTGCCACGTATAGCGCTGCGTTCGCTCGAGCGTGAGAGCACCGCCAACCGCGCGGATGTACGCGCTAAGCGAGCCGCCCGGCATGTACTCCATCGAGATCTCCAACGTGTGGCGGCGCTTCTTCTGCTTGACCCCGTCGTAGTGCACAATGTGCTTGTGTGTGAGCCCGTGCATGATGGTGGCTTCGCGCATGAGTGCATCCTACACACCGTTTCCGTTTGGTATCGTTGAAAGCAGACGCCGCATCTACGATTTCATCGGCCGAGAGATCCTTCGTGCTCAGCTCTTTGAGCGCCACGACGCGCGTGGACGGTGGCATCTCCGTGCACTTGTACACGATGCCATGCGCGCTACGCCACGAAATGAGGTCGTCGGTAGCCCACCTGATGGGGCTTGCGGAGTACCCTTGGCCGATTTTTTCCTTCTGGAGCCACTTCTTCTTCTTCGCCGCAGTCTCGGTCATGGGGCCCGCCGCCAAATCGACAACTGCATTTGTATGCTATCATTAGACGATCCGTGGCGTGGGATTAGCCAAGCCAATTCGATCGCTTGATGTGGACCCAAGCTAGGCAGCGACTATACACGACGGACCGTCGTACTGAAGCTTGCGATTCCAGCGATGAAGGGCGAGCCAAGCGTGCAGAGTGCTTGCAAAAAGAGTTTGGTCGTGTGTGAAAAACGAGTTTGTTCTAGCTGCGAAAGAGGTCCCCCGTTCCAGTCCACGTACGATTACACAAACAAAGAAGCGCGTTGGTGTACCAAGGACGTTAGTGGTGGATACGACAATATCTACTGCGAGTTGCGTGTGACTACGGCGCGTGCTTGAATGCCTTGCACAAAAGACGCAGTCGAGCGTTCATGAGACAATGACCTGAGGCAACTCGCCTTTTGAACTCAACTCTCGTTTTACAAGAAACGTTTCGTGACTGCTCGGCGTATGGCGGCAACGGGCGCCGTCTAGCCGTCCATCTCATTCTACCCTTCTACTGTACATGGGGTGTGTCACTAGCCAGCCGCACCCTGCCTCCATTGCCGTGACCCACGATCCTGACCCCGCCCCCCGCAGCCTCGAAGAAGAGCGAGTTATCGATAGCCGCGTCATGTCCCAGCCCCAGCTTTCGACCACGAACGCCCGTGCGACCACGGACCTCGTCAAGAAGGTGACGACCGACGTCCACGACTTTGATCTGGACGGTCACGTTGCACAACCCGCTGCATCACTCAAAGACCCGACGCGCGACCGAATGCAGCCGAATGCGTTTGCTCTCTCC